>NW_027464627.1:180000-215000 GCF_043290135.1 Rhipicephalus microplus | reverse complement strand
AGCCAAATACTGCGTGTTGTACCGTTACAAGTGCGAAACTGCTATGTTGTGATATTCTCGTTAAAGCGCATGAAAGCATCGTGAAACCTTAAAGAACGATGTCATTTAGCGAAATACAGCGTTCTGTACTGTAATAAGTTGGTGAGAAACTGTGAGGTCAAGCAAATATCGTAATTGTGAACGAAACAGTGTAATTGAGCGTCTTTAGATACAAGTGCGAATGTTAGGTTAGGTTGACATACCAACCGTCGTAAAACCGCATTAAACAATGTCACTTAGTGAGATGTAGTGTTTTTCACCATTACAAGTCGGGAACTGCGATATCTAATGTGAAAGCGCTTGCAACTGTCGTTAGGTTAGGTTAGGTTAGGTTAGGTTAGGTTTCGTTAGGTTAGGTTAGGTTAGGTTAGATTAGGTTAGGTTAGGTTAGGTTACGTTGGGTTAGGTTAGGTTAGGTTAGGTTAGGTTAGGTTAGGTTACGTTAGGTTAGGTTAGGTTAGGTAAGGATAATTTGGTTAGGTTAGGTAAGGTTAGGTTAGGTTAGGTTAGGTTGGGGTGGGTGCTGTTGGGTTGGGTTGGGTTGAATTAGGTTTGCTTAGGTTAGGTTAGGTTACGTTACGTTAGGTTAGGTTAGGTTAGGTTACGTTAGGTTATGTTAGGTTAGGTTACGTTACGTTAGGTTAGGTTAGATCAGGTAAGGTTAGGTTACGTTAGAATAGGTTAGGTTAGGTTAGGTTACGTTAGGTTAGGTTAGGTTAGGTTAGCTTGTGTTAGGTTAGGTTAGGTTAGCTTAGGTTAGGTTAGGTTGGGTTGGGTTGGGTTAGGTTGGGTTAGGTTAGGTTAGGTTAGGTTGGGTTAGGTTAGGTTAGGTTAGGTTAGGTTACGTTAGGTTAAAATATGAACCGTCGTAAAACCGCAATAAACAATGTCACTTAGTGAGATGCAGTGTTTTTCACCTTTACAAGTTGGGAACTGCGATATCTAATGTGAAAGCGCTTGAAACCGTCGTAATGTTGTAGAAAGCAATGTAAAGTAGCGAGTAAAACGTTTTCTAACGATAGAAGTGCGAAGGTTATGTTAGGTTGAGTTATGTTAGTTTAAGCTAGGTAGCGTCGTGAAACCACCAAAAACGACGTCATCTAACGAGATAGTGTTGTTTTATTGCGAGTACGAAACTGCGATAGGTGAAATGTTGTGAAAGCACACAAAAAGGCATGAACAAGCCAAATACTGCGTGTTGTACCGTTACAAGTGCGAAACCGCTATGTTGTGATATTCTCGTTAAAGCGCATGCAAGCATCGTGAAACCTTAAAGAATGATGTCATTTAGCGAGAGACAGCGTTCTGTACTGTAATAAGTTGGTGAAAAACTGTGAGGTCATGCAAATATCGTAATTGTGAACGAAACAGTGTAATAGAGCGTTTTGAGATACAAGCGCGAATGTTGGGTTAGGTTAAGATGTGAACCGTCGTAAAACCGCATTAAACAATGTCACTTAGTGAGATGCAGTGTTTTTCACCATTACAAGTTGGGAACTGCGATATCTAATGTGAAAGCGCTTGCAAACGTCGTTAGGTTAGGTTAGGTTAGGTTACGTTAGGTTAGGTTAGGTTAGGTTATGTTAGGTTAGGTTGGGTTAGGTTAGGTTAGGTTACGTTAGGTTAAGGTATGAACCGTCGTAAAACCGCAATAAACAATGTCACTTAGTGAGATGCAGTGTTTTTCACCTTTACAAGTCGGGAACTGCGATATCTAATGTGAAAGCGCTTGAAACCGTCGTAATGTTGTAGAAAGCAATGTAAAGTAGCGAGTAAAACGTTTTCTAACGATAGAAGTGCGAAGGTTATGTTAGGTTGAGTTATGTTAGTTTAAGCTAGGTAGCGTCGTGAAACCACCAAAAACGACGTCATCTAACGAGATAGTGTTGTTTTATTGCGAGTACAAAACTGCGATAGGTAAAATGTTGTGAAAGCACACAAAACGGCATGAACAAGCCAAATACTGCGTGTTGTACCGTTACAAGTGCGAAAGTGCTATGTTGTGACATTCTCGCTAAAGCGCATGCAAGTATCGTGAAACCTTAAAGAACGATGTCATTTAGCGAGATACAGCGTTCTGTACTGTAATAAGTTGGTTAGAAACTGTGAGGTCAAGCAAATATCGTAATTGTGAACGAAACAGTGTAATTGAGCGTCTTTAGATACAAGTGCGAATGTAAGGTTAGGTTGACATATGAACCGTCGTAAAACCGCATTAAACAATGTCACTTAGTGAGATATAGTGTTTTTCAACATTACAAGTCGGGAACTACGATATCTAATGTGAAAGCGCATGAAACCGTCGTAATCTTGTAGAAAACATTGTAGAGTGGCGAGTAAAACGTTTTCTAACGATAGAAGTGCGAAGGTTAGGTTAGGTTAGGTTAGTTTAAGCTAGGTAGCGTCGTGAAACTACCAAAAACGACGTCATCTAACGAGATAGTGTTGTTTTATAGCGAGTATTAAACTGCGATAGGTGAAATGTTGTGAAAGCACACAAAACGGCATGAACAAGCCAAATACTGCGTGTTCTACCGTTACAAGTGCGAAACTGCTATATTGTGATATTCTCGTTAAAGCGCATGCAAGCATCGTGAAACCTTAAAGAACAATGTCATTTAGCGAGATACAGCGTTCTGTACTGCAATAAGTTGGTGAAAAATTGTGAGGTTATGCAAATATCGTAATTGTGAACAAAACAGTGTAATAGAGCGTTTTTAGATACAAGTGCGAATGTTAGGTTAGGTTAAGATATGAACCGTCGTAAAACCGCATTAAACAATGTCAATTACTGAGATGCAGTGTTTTTCACCATTAAAAGTGGGGAACTGCGATATTTAAAGTGAAAGCGCTTGCATCCGTCGTTAGGTTAGGTTAGGTTAGGTTAGGTTAGGTTAGGTTAGGTTAGGTTAGGTTTGGTTAGGTTAGGTTAGGTTAGGTTAGGTTAGGTTAGATTAGGTTAGGTTGGGTTGAGTTGGGTTAGGTTAGGTTAGGTTAGGTTGGGTTAGGTCAGGTTAGGTTAGGTTAGGTTACGTTAGGTTAGGTTAGGTTACGTTAGGTTAGGTTAGGTTACGTTAGGTTAGGTTAGGTTAGGTAAGGATAATTTGGTTAGGTTAGGTAAGGTTAGGTTAGGTTAGGTTAGGTTGGGTTGGGTGTTGTTGGGTTGGGTTGGGTTGGGTTAGGTTGGGTTAGGTTAGGTTAGGTTACGTTAGGTTAGGTTAGGTTAGGTTACGTTAGGTTGTGTTAGGTTAGGTTAGGTTACGTTAGGTTACATTAGGTCAGGTAAGGTTAGGTTACGTTAGAATAGGTTAGGTTAGGTTACGTTAGGTTAGGTTAAGTTAGGTTAGGTTAGGTTAGGTTAGGTTAGGTTGGGTTGGGTTGGGTTAGGTTGGGTTAGGTTAGGTTAGGTTAGGTTAGGTTGGGTTAGGTTAGTTTAGGTTAGGTTAGGTTAGGTTAGGTTGGGTTGGGTTGGGTTAGGTTAGGTTAGGTTAGGTAAGGTTAGGTTAGGTTAGGTTAGGTTAGGTTAAGGTATGAACCGTCGTAAAACCGCATTAAACAATGTAACTTAGTGAGATGCAGTGTTTTTCACCTTTACAAGTTGGGAACTGTGATATCTAATGTGAAAGCGCTTGAAACCGTCGTAATGTTGTAGAAAGCAATGTAAAGTAGCGAGTAAAACGTTTTCTAACGATAGAAGTGCGAAGGTCATGTTAGGTTGAGTTATGTTAGTTTAAGCTAGGTAGCGTCGTGAAACTACCAAAAACAACGTCATCTAACGAGATAGTGTTGTTTTATTGCGAGTACGAAACTGCGATAGGTGAAATGTTTTGAAAGCACACAAAACGGCATGAACAAGCCAAATACTGCGTGTTGTACCGTTACAAGTGCGAAACTGCTATGTTGTGATATTCTCGTTAAAGCGCATGCAAGCATCGTGAAACCTTAAAGAACGATGTCATTTAGCGAGATACAGCGTCCTGTACTGCAATAAGTTGGTGAAAAACTGTGAGGTTATGCAAATATCCTAATTGTGAACGAAACAGTGTAATAGAGCGTTTTTTAATACAAGTGCGAATGTTAGGTTAGGTTAAGATATGAACCGTCGTAAAACCGCGTTAAACAATGTCACTTAGTGAGATGCAGTGTTTTTCACCATTACAAGTCGGGAACTGCGATATCTAATGTGAAAGCGCTTGCAAACGTCGTTAGGTTAGGTTAGGTTAGGTTAGGTTAGGTTAGGTTAGGTTAGGTTAGGTTACGTTAGGTTAGGTTAGGTTAGGTTTGGTTAGGTTAGGTTAGGTTAGGTTAGGGTATGTTAGGTAAGGTTTGGTTAGGTTAGGTTAGGTTAGGTTGGTTTAGGTAAGGTTAGGTTAGGTTAAGATATGAACCGCGATAAAACCACATTAAACAATGTCACTTAGTGAGATGCTGTGTTTTTCACCATTACAAGTCGGGAACTGCGATATCTAATGTGAAAGCGCATGAAACCGTCGTAATCTTGTAGAAAAGATTGTAAAGTAGCGAATAAAACGTTTTCTAACGATAGAATGGCGAAGGTTCGGTTAGTTTGAGCTAGGTAGCGTCGTGAAGCCACCAAAAACTATGTCATCTAACGAGATAGTGTTGTTTTATTGCGAGTACGAAACTGCGATAGGTGAAATATTGGGAAAGCACACAAAATGGCATGAACTAGCCAGATACTGCGTCTTGTGCCGTTACAAGTGCGAAACTGCTATATTGTGATATTCTCGTTAAAGCGCATGCAAGCATCGTGAAACCTTAAAGAACAATGTCATTTAGCGAGATACAGCGTTCTGTACTGCAATAAGTTGGTGAAAAACTGTGAGGTTATGCAAATATCGTAATTGTGAACGAAACAGTGTAATAGAGCGTTTTTCAATACAAGTACGAATGTTAGGTTAGGTTAAGATATGAACCGTCGTAAAACCGCATTAAACAATGTCACTTAGTGAGATGCAGTGTTTTTCACCATTACAAGTTGGGAACTGCGATATCTAATGTGAAAGCGCTTGCAAACGTCGTTAGGTTAGGTTAGGTTAGGTTAGGTTAGGTTACGTTAGGTTAGGTTTGGTTACGTTAGGTTAGGTTAGGTTATGTTATGTTAGGTTGGGTTAGGTTAGGTTAGGTTACGTTAGGTTAAGGTATGAACCGTCGTAAAACCGCAATAAACAATGTCACTTAGTGAGATGCAGTGTTTTTCACCTTTACAAGTTGGGAACTGCGATATCTAATGTGAAAGCGCTTGAAACCGTCGTAATGTTGTAGAAAGCAATGTAAAGTAGCGAGTAAAACGTTTTCTAACGAAAGAAGTGCGAAGGTTATTTTAGGTTGAGTTATGTTAGTTTAAGCTAGGTAGCGTCGTGAAACCACCAAAAATGACGTCATCTAACGAGATAGTGTTGTTTTATTGCGAGTACGAAACTGCGATAGGTGAAATGTTGTGAAAGCACACAAAACGGCATGAACAAGCCAAATACTGCGTGTTGTACCGTTACAAGTGCGAAACTGCTATGTTGTGATATTCTCGTTAAAGCGCATGCAAGCATCGTGAAACCTTAAAGAACGATGTCATTTAGCGAGATACAGCGTTCTGTACTGCAATAAGTTGGTGAAAAACTGTGAGGTTATGCAAATATCCTAATTGTGAACGAAACAGTGTAATAGAGCGTTTTTTAATACAAGTGCGAATGTTAGGTTAGGTTAAGATATGAACCGTCGTAAAACCGCATTAAACAATGTCAATTACTGAGATGCAGTGTTTTTCACCATTAAAAGTGGGGAACTGCGATATTTAATGTGAAAGCGCTTGCAACCGTCGTTAGGTTAGGTTAGGTTAGGTTAGGTTAGGTTAGGTTTGGTTAGGTTAGGTTAGGTTAGGTTAGATTAGGTTAGGTTTGGTTGAGTTGGGTTAGGTTAGGTTAGGTTAGGTTAGGTTGGGTTAGGTTAGGTTAGGTTAGGTTAGGTTAGGTTAGGTTACGTTAGGTTAGGTTAGGTTACGTTAGGTTAGGTTAGGTTAGGTAAGGATAATTTGGTTAGGTTAGGTAAGGTTAGGTTAGGTTAGGTTAGGTTGGGTTGGGTGTTGTTGGGTTGGGTTGGGTTAGGTTGGGTTAGGTTAGGTTAGGTTACGTTAGGTTAGGTTAGGTTAGGTTACGTTAGGTTATGTTAGGTTAGGTTAGGTTACGTTAGGTTAGGTTAGGTCAGGTAAGGTTAGGTTACGTTAGAATAGGTTAGGTTAGGTTACGTTAGGTTAGGTTAAGTTAGGTTACGTTAGAATAGGTTAGGTTAGGTTACGTTAGGTTAGGTTAAGTTAGGTTAGGTTAGGTTTGGTTAGGTTAGGTTAGGTTAGCTTAGGTTAGGTTGGGTTGGGTTGGGTTAGGTTGGGTTGGGTTGGGTTGGGTTAGGTTAGGTTAGGTTAGGTAAGGTTAGGTTAGGTTAGGTTAGGTTTGGTTAAGGTATGAACCGTCGTAAAACCGCATTAAACAATGTCACTTAGTGAGATGCAGTGTTTTTCACCTTTACAAGTTGGGAACTGTGATATCTAATGTGAAAGCGCTTGAAACCGTCGTAATGTTGTAGAAAGCAATGTAAAGTAGCGAGTAAAACGTTTTCTCACGATAGAAGTGCGAAGGTCATGTTAGGTTGAGTTATGTTAGTTTAAGCTAGGTAGCGTCGTGAAACTACCAAAAACAACGTCATCTAACGAGATAGTGTTGTTTTATTGCGAGTATGAAACTGCGATAGGTGAAATGTTGTGAAAGCACACAAAACGGCATGAACAAGCCAAATACTGCGTGTTGTACCGTTACAAGTGCGAAACTGCTATGTTGTGATATTCTCGTTAAAGCGCATGCAAGCATCGTGAAACCTTAAAGAACGATGTCATTTAGCGAGATACAGCGTTCTGTACTGCAATAAGTTGGTGAAAAACTGTGAGGTTATGCAAATATCCTAATTGTGAACGAAACAGTGTAATAGAGCGTTTTTTAATACAAGTGCGAATGTTAGGTTAGGTTAAGATATGAACCGTCGTAAAACCGCATTAAACAATGTCACTTAGTGAGATGCAGTGTTTTTCACCTTTACAAGTTGGGAACTGTGATATCTAATGTGAAAGCGCTTGAAACCGTCGTAATGTTGTAGAAAGCAATGTAAAGTAGCGAGTAAAACGTTTTCTAACGATAGAAGTGCGAAGGTCATGTTAGGTTGAGTTATGTTAGTTTAAGCTAGGTAGCGTCGTGAAACTACCAAAAACAACGTCATCTAACGAGATAGTGTTGTTTTATTGCGAGTACGAAACTGCGATAGGTGAAATGTTGTGAAAGCACACAAAACGGCATGAACAAGCCAAATACTGCGTGTTGTACCGTTACAAGTGCGAAACTGCTATGTTGTGATATTCTCGTTAAAGCGCATGAAAGCATCGTGAAACCTTAAAGAACGATGTCATTTAGCGAAATACAGCGTTCTGTACTGTAATAAGTTGGTGAGAAACTGTGAGGTCAAGCAAATATCGTAATTGTGAACGAAACAGTGTAATTGAGCGTCTTTATATACAAGTGCGAATGTTAGGTTAGGTTGACATATCAACCGTCGTAAAACCGCATTAAACAATGTCACTTAGTGAGATGTAGTGTTTTTCACCATTACAAGTCGGGAACTGCGATATCTAATGTGAAAGCGCTTGCAACTGTCGTTAGGTTAGGTTAGGTTAGGTTAGGTTAGGTTTCGTTAGGTTAGGTTAGATTAGGTTAGATTAGGTTAGGTTGGGTTGAGTTGGGTTAGGTTAGGTTAGGTTAGGTTACGTTGGGTTAGGTTAGGTTAGGTTAGGTTAGGTTACGTTAGGTTAGGTTAGGTTAGGTAAGGATAATTTGGTTAGGTTAGGTAAGGTTAGGTTAGGTTAGGTTAGGTTGGGGTGGGTGCTGTTGGGTTGGGTTGGGTTGGGTTAGGTTTGGTTAGGTTAGGTTAGGTTACGTTAGGTTAGGTTAGGTTAGGTTAGGTTACGTTAGGTTATGTTAGGTTAGGTTACGTTACGTTAGGTTAGGTTAGATCAGGTAAGGTTAGGTTACGTTAGAATAGGTTAGGTTAGGTTAGGTTACGTTAGGTTAGGTTAGGTTAGGTTAGGTTGTGTTAGGTTAGGTTAGGTTAGCTTAGGTTAGGTTAGGTTGGGTTGGGTTGGGTTAGGTTGGGTTAGGTTAGGTTAGGTTAGGTTGGCTTAGGTTAGGTTAGGTTAGGTTAGGTTACGTTAGGTTAAAATATGAACCGTCGTAAAACCGCAATAAACAATGTCACTTAGTGAGATGCAGTGTTTTTCACCTTTACAAGTTGGGAACTGCGATATCTAATGTGAAAGCGCTTGAAACCGTCGTAATGTTGTAGAAAGCAATGTAAAGTAGCGAGTAAAACGTTTTCTAACGATAGAAGTGCGAAGGTTATGTTAGGTTGAGTTATGTTAGTTTAAGCTAGGTAGCGTCGTGAAACCAATAAAAACGACGTCATCTAACGAGATAGTGTTGTTTTATTGCGAGTACGAAACTGCGATAGGTGAAATGTTGTGAAAGCACACAAAAAGGCATGAACAAGCCAAATACTGCGTGTTGTACCGTTACAAGTGCGAAACCGCTATGTTGTGATATTCTCGTTAAAGCGCATGCAAGCATCGTGAAACCTTAAAGAATGATGTCATTTAGCGAGAGACAGCGTTCTGTACTGTAATAAGTTGGTGAAAAACTGTGAGGTCATGCAAATATCGTAATTGTGAACGAAACAGTGTAATAGAGCGTTTTGAGATACAAGCGCGAATGTTGGGTTAGGTTAAGATGTGAACCGTCGTAAAACCGCATTAAACAATGTCAATTACTGAGATGCAGTGTTTTTCACCATTAAAAGTGGGGAACTGCGATATTTAATGTGAAAGCGCTTGCATCCGTCGTTAGGTTAGGTTAGGTTAGGTTAGGTTAGGTTAGGTTTGGTTAGGTTAGGTTAGGTTAGGTTAGGTTAGGTTAGATTAGGTTAGGTTGGGTTGAGTTGGGTTAGGTTAGGTTAGGTTAGGTTAGGTTGGGTTAGGTCAGGTTAGGTTAGGTTAGGTACGTTAGGTTAGGTTAGGTTACGTTAGGTTAGGTTAGGTTACGTTAGGTTAGGTTAGGTTAGGTAAGGATAATTTGGTTAGGTTAGGTAAGGTTAGGTTAGGTTAGGTTAGGTTGGTTGGGTGTTGTTGGGTTGGGTTGGGTTGGGTTAGGTTGGGTTAGGTTAGGTTAGGTTAGGTTACGTTAGGTTAGGTTAGGTTAGGTTACGTTAGGTTGTGTTAGGTTAGGTTAGGTTACGTTAGGTTAGGTTAGGTCAGGTAAGGTTAGGTTACGTTAGAATAGGTTAGGTTAGGTTACGTTAGGTTAGGTTAAGTTAGGTTAGGTTAGGTTAGGTTAGGTTGGGTTGGGTTGGGTTAGGTTGGGTTAGGTTAGGTTAGGTTAGGTTAGGTTGGGTTAGGTTAGTTTAGGTTAGGTTAGGTTAGGTTAGGTTGGGTTGGGTTGGGTTAGGTTAGGTTAGGTAAGGTTAGGTTAGGTTAGGTTAGGTTAGGTTAAGGTATGAACCGTCGTAAAACCGCATTAAACAATGTCACTTAGTGAGATGTAGTGTTTTTCACCATTACAAGTCGGGAACTGCGATATCTAATGTGAAAGCGCTTGCAACTGTCGTTAGGTTAGGTTAGGTTAGGTTAGGTTAGGTTTCGTTAGGTTAGGTTAGGTTAGGTTAGATTAGGTTAGGTTGGGTTGAGTTGGGTTAGGTTAGGTTAGGTTAGGTTACGTTGGGTTAGGTTAGGTTAGGTTAGGTTAGGTTACGTTAGGTTAGGTTAGGTTAGGTAAGGATAATTTGGTTAGGTTAGGTAAGGTTAGGTTAGGTTAGGTTAGGTTGGGGTGGGTGCTGTTGGGTTGGGTTGGGTTGGGTTAGGTTTGGTTAGGTTAGGTTAGGTTACGTTACGTTAGGTTAGGTTAGGTTAGGTTACGTTAGGTTATGTTAGGTTAGGTTACGTTACGTTAGGTTAGGTTAGATCAGGTAAGGTTAGGTTACGTTAGAATAGGTTAGGTTAGGTTAGGTTACGTTAGGTTAGGTTAGGTTAGGTTAGGTTGTGTTAGGTTAGGTTAGGTTAGCTTAGGTTAGGTTAGGTTGGGTTGGGTTGGGTTAGGTTGGGTTAGGTTAGGTTAGGTTAGGTTGGGTTAGGTTAGGTTAGGTTAGGTTAGGTTACGTTAGGTTAAAATATGAACCGTCGTAAAACCGCAATAAACAATGTCACTTAGTGAGATGCAGTGTTTTTCACCTTTACAAGTTGGGAACTGCGATATCTAATGTGAAAGCGCTTGAAACCGTCGTAATGTTGTAGAAAGCAATGTAAAGTAGCGAGTAAAACGTTTTCTAACGATAGAAGTGCGAAGGTTATGTTAGGTTGAGTTATGTTAGTTTAAGCTAGGTAGCGTCGTGAAACCAATAAAAACGACGTCATCTAACGAGATAGTGTTGTTTTATTGCGAGTACGAAACTGCGATAGGTGAAATGTTGTGAAAGCACACAAAAAGGCATGAACAAGCCAAATACTGCGTGTTGTACCGTTACAAGTGCGAAACCGCTATGTTGTGATATTCTCGTTAAAGCGCATGCAAGCATCGTGAAACCTTAAAGAATGATGTCATTTAGCGAGAGACAGCGTTCTGTACTGTAATAAGTTGGTGAAAAACTGTGAGGTCATGCAAATATCGTAATTGTGAACGAAACAGTGTAATAGAGCGTTTTGAGATACAAGCGCGAATGTTGGGTTAGGTTAAGATGTGAACCGTCGTAAAACCGCATTAAACAATGTCACTTAGTGAGATGCAGTGTTTTTCACCATTACAAGTTGGGAACTGCGATATCTAATGTGAAACCGCTTGCAAACGTCGTTAGGTTAGGTTAGGTTAGGTTAGGTTAGGTTAGGTTTGGTTAGGTTAGGTTAGGTTATGTTAGGTTAGGTTGGGTTAGGTTAGGTTAGGTTACGTTAGGTTAAGGTATGAACCGTCGTAAAACCGCAATAAACAATGTCACTTAGTGAGATGCAGTGTTTTTCACCTTTACAAGTCGGGAACTGCGATATCTAATGTGAAAGCGCTTGAAACCGTCGTAATGTTGTAGAAAGCAATGTAAAGTAGCGAGTAAAACGTTTTCTAACGATAGAAGTGCGAAGGTTATGTTAGGTTGAGTTATGTTAGTTTAAGCTAGGTAGCGTCGTGAAACCACCAAAAACGACGTCATCTAACGAGATAGTGTTGTTTTATTGCGAGTACGAAACTGCGATAGGTAAAATGTTGTGAAAGCACACAAAACGGCATGAACAAGCCAAATACTGCGTGTTGTACCGTTACAAGTGCGAAAGTGCTATGTTGTGACATTCTCGCTAAAGCGCATGCAAGTATCGTGAAACCTTAAAGAACGATGTCATTTAGCGAGATACAGCGTTCTGTACTGTAATAAGTTGGTGAGAAACTGTGAGGTCAAGCAAATATCGTAATTGTGAACGAAACAGTGTAATTGAGCGTCTTTAGATACAAGTGCGAATGTTAGGTTAGGTTGACATATGAACCGTCGTAAAACCGCATTAAACAATGTCACTTAGTGAGATATAGTGTTTTTCAACATTACAAGTCGGGAACTACGATATCTAATGTGAAAGCGCATGAAACCGTCGTAATCTTGTAGAAAACATTGTAGAGTGGCGAGTAAAACGTTTTCTAACGATAGAAGTGCGAAGGTTAGGTTAGGTTAGGTTAGTTTAAGCTAGGTAGCGTCGTGAAACTACCAAAAACGACGTCATCTAACGAGATAGTGTTGTTTTATAGCGAGTATTAAACTGCGATAGGTGAAATGTTGTGAAAGCACACAAAACGGCATGAACAAGCCAAATACTGCGTGTTGTACCGTTACAAGTGCGAAACTGCTATGTTGTGATATTCTCGTTAAAGCGCATGCAAGCATCGTGAAACCTTAAAGAACGATGTCATTTAGCGAGATACAGCGTTCTGTACTGCAATAAGTTGGTGAAAAACTGTGAGGTTATGCAAATATCCTAATTGTGAACGAAACAGTGTAATAGAGCGTTTTTTAATACAAGTGCGAATGTTAGGTTAGGTTAAGATATGAACCGTCGTAAAACCGCATTAAACAATGTCACTTAGTGAGATGCAGTGTTTTTCACCTTTACAAGTTGGGAACTGTGATATCTAATGTGAAAGCGCTTGAAACCGTCGTAATGTTGTAGAAAGCAATGTAAAGTAGCGAGTAAAACGTTTTCTAACGATAGAAGTGCGAAGGTCATGTTAGGTTGAGTTATGTTAGTTTAAGCTAGGTAGCGTCGTGAAACTACCAAAAACAACGTCATCTAACGAGATAGTGTTGTTTTATTGCGAGTACGAAACTGCGATAGGTGAAATGTTGTGAAAGCACACAAAACGGCATGAACAAGCCAAATACTGCGTGTTGTACCGTTACAAGTGCGAAACTGCTATGTTGTGATATTCTCGTTAAAGCGCATGAAAGCATCGTGAAACCTTAAAGAACGATGTCATTTAGCGAAATACAGCGTTCTGTACTGTAATAAGTTGGTGAGAAACTGTGAGGTCAAGCAAATATCGTAATTGTGAACGAAACAGTGTAATTGAGCGTCTTTATATACAAGTGCGAATGTTAGGTTAGGTTGACATATCAACCGTCGTAAAACCGCATTAAACAATGTCACTTAGTGAGATGTAGTGTTTTTCACCATTACAAGTCGGGAACTGCGATATCTAATGTGAAAGCGCTTGCAACTGTCGTTAGGTTAGGTTAGGTTAGGTTAGGTTAGGTTTCGTTAGGTTAGGTTAGATTAGGTTAGATTAGGTTAGGTTGGGTTGAGTTGGGTTAGGTTAGGTTAGGTTAGGTTACGTTGGGTTAGGTTAGGTTAGGTTAGGTTAGGTTACGTTAGGTTAGGTTAGGTTAGGTAAGGATAATTTGGTTAGGTTAGGTAAGGTTAGGTTAGGTTAGGTTAGGTTGGGGTGGGTGCTGTTGGGTTGGGTTGGGTTGGGTTAGGTTTGGTTAGGTTAGGTTAGGTTACGTTAGGTTAGGTTAGGTTAGGTTAGGTTACGTTAGGTTATGTTAGGTTAGGTTACGTTACGTTAGGTTAGGTTAGATCAGGTAAGGTTAGGTTACGTTAGAATAGGTTAGGTTAGGTTAGGTTACGTTAGGTTAGGTTAGGTTAGGTTAGGTTGTGTTAGGTTAGGTTAGGTTAGCTTAGGTTAGGTTAGGTTGGGTTGGGTTGGGTTAGGTTGGGTTAGGTTAGGTTAGGTTAGGTTGGCTTAGGTTAGGTTAGGTTAGGTTTGGTTACGTTAGGTTAAAATATGAACCGTCGTAAAACCGCAATAAACAATGTCACTTAGTGAGATGCAGTGTTTTTCACCTTTACAAGTTGGGAACTGCGATATCTAATGTGAAAGCGCTTGAAACCGTCGTAATGTTGTAGAAAGCAATGTAAAGTAGCGAGTAAAACGTTTTCTAACGATAGAAGTGCGAAGGTTATGTTAGGTTGAGTTATGTTAGTTTAAGCTAGGTAGCGTCGTGAAACCAATAAAAACGACGTCATCTAACGAGATAGTGTTGTTTTATTGCGAGTACGAAACTGCGATAGGTGAAATGTTGTGAAAGCACACAAAAAGGCATGAACAAGCCAAATACTGCGTGTTGTACCGTTACAAGTGCGAAACCGCTATGTTGTGATATTCTCGTTAAAGCGCATGCAAGCATCGTGAAACCTTAAAGAATGATGTCATTTAGCGAGAGACAGCGTTCTGTACTGTAATAAGTTGGTGAAAAACTGTGAGGTCATGCAAATATCGTAATTGTGAACGAAACAGTGTAATAGAGCGTTTTGAGATACAAGCGCGAATGTTGGGTTAGGTTAAGATGTGAACCGTCGTAAAACCGCATTAAACAATGTCAATTACTGAGATGCAGTGTTTTTCACCATTAAAAGTGGGGAACTGCGATATTTAATGTGAAAGCGCTTGCATCCGTCGTTAGGTTAGGTTAGGTTAGGTTAGGTTAGGTTAGGTTTGGTTAGGTTAGGTTAGGTTAGGTTAGGTTAGGTTAGATTAGGTTAGGTTGGGTTGAGTTGGGTTAGGTTAGGTTAGGTTAGGTTAGGTTGGGTTAGGTCAGGTTAGGTTAGGTTAGGTACGTTAGGTTAGGTTAGGTTACGTTAGGTTAGGTTAGGTTACGTTAGGTTAGGTTAGGTTAGGTAAGGATAATTTGGTTAGGTTAGGTAAGGTTAGGTTAGGTTAGGTTAGGTTGGGTTGGGTGTTGTTGGGTTGGGTTGGGTTGGGTTAGGTTGGGTTAGGTTAGGTTAGGTTAGGTTACGTTAGGTTAGGTTAGGTTAGGTTACGTTAGGTTGTGTTAGGTTAGGTTAGGTTACGTTAGGTTAGGTTAGGTCAGGTAAGGTTAGGTTACGTTAGAATAGGTTAGGTTAGGTTACGTTAGGTTAGGTTAAGTTAGGTTAGGTTAGGTTAGGTTAGGTTGGGTTGGGTTGGGTTAGGTTGGGTTAGGTTAGGTTAGGTTAGGTTAGGTTGGGTTAGGTTAGTTTAGGTTAGGTTAGGTTAGGTTAGGTTGGGTTGGGTTGGGTTAGGTTAGGTTAGGTAAGGTTAGGTTAGGTTAGGTTAGGTTAGGTTAAGGTATGAACCGTCGTAAAACCGCATTAAACAATGTCACTTAGTGAGATGTAGTGTTTTTCACCATTACAAGTCGGGAACTGCGATATCTAATGTGAAAGCGCTTGCAACTGTCGTTAGGTTAGGTTAGGTTAGGTTAGGTTAGGTTTCGTTAGGTTAGGTTAGGTTAGGTTAGATTAGGTTAGGTTGGGTTGAGTTGGGTTAGGTTAGGTTAGGTTAGGTTACGTTGGGTTAGGTTAGGTTAGGTTAGGTTAGGTTAGGTTACGTTAGGTTAGGTTAGGTTAGGTAAGGATAATTTGGTTAGGTTAGGTAAGGTTAGGTTAGGTTAGGTTAGGTTGGGGTGGGTGCTGTTGGGTTGGGTTGGGTTGGGTTAGGTTTGGTTAGGTTAGGTTAGGTTACGTTACGTTAGGTTAGGTTAGGTTAGGTTACGTTAGGTTATGTTAGGTTAGGTTACGTTACGTTAGGTTAGGTTAGATCAGGTAAGGTTAGGTTACGTTAGAATAGGTTAGGTTAGGTTAGGTTACGTTAGGTTAGGTTAGGTTAGGTTAGGTTGTGTTAGGTTAGGTTAGGTTAGCTTAGGTTAGGTTAGGTTGGGTTGGGTTGGGTTAGGTTGGGTTAGGTTAGGTTAGGTTAGGTTGGGTTAGGTTAGGTTAGGTTAGGTTAGGTTACGTTAGGTTAAAATATGAACCGTCGTAAAACCGCAATAAACAATGTCACTTAGTGAGATGCAGTGTTTTTCACCTTTACAAGTTGGGAACTGCGATATCTAATGTGAAAGCGCTTGAAACCGTCGTAATGTTGTAGAAAGCAATGTAAAGTAGCGAGTAAAACGTTTTCTAACGATAGAAGTGCGAAGGTTATGTTAGGTTGAGTTATGTTAGTTTAAGCTAGGTAGCGTCGTGAAACCAATAAAAACGACGTCATCTAACGAGATAGTGTTGTTTTATTGCGAGTACGAAACTGCGATAGGTGAAATGTTGTGAAAGCACACAAAAAGGCATGAACAAGCCAAATACTGCGTGTTGTACCGTTACAAGTGCGAAACCGCTATGTTGTGATATTCTCGTTAAAGCGCATGCAAGCATCGTGAAACCTTAAAGAATGATGTCATTTAGCGAGAGACAGCGTTCTGTACTGTAATAAGTTGGTGAAAAACTGTGAGGTCATGCAAATATCGTAATTGTGAACGAAACAGTGTAATAGAGCGTTTTGAGATACAAGCGCGAATGTTGGGTTAGGTTAAGATGTGAACCGTCGTAAAACCGCATTAAACAATGTCACTTAGTGAGATGCAGTGTTTTTCACCATTACAAGTTGGGAACTGCGATATCTAATGTGAAACCGCTTGCAAACGTCGTTAGGTTAGGTTAGGTTAGGTTAGGTTAGGTTAGGTTTGGTTAGGTTAGGTTAGGTTATGTTAGGTTAGGTTGGGTTAGGTTAGGTTAGGTTACGTTAGGTTAAGGTATGAACCGTCGTAAAACCGCAATAAACAATGTCACTTAGTGAGATGCAGTGTTTTTCACCTTTACAAGTCGGGAACTGCGATATCTAATGTGAAAGCGCTTGAAACCGTCGTAATGTTGTAGAAAGCAATGTAAAGTAGCGAGTAAAACGTTTTCTAACGATAGAAGTGCGAAGGTTATGTTAGGTTGAGTTATGTTAGTTTAAGCTAGGTAGCGTCGTGAAACCACCAAAAACGACGTCATCTAACGAGATAGTGTTGTTTTATTGCGAGTACGAAACTGCGATAGGTAAAATGTTGTGAAAGCACACAAAACGGCATGAACAAGCCAAATACTGCGTGTTGTACCGTTACAAGTGCGAAAGTGCTATGTTGTGACATTCTCGCTAAAGCGCATGCAAGTATCGTGAAACCTTAAAGAACGATGTCATTTAGCGAGATACAGCGTTCTGTACTGTAATAAGTTGGTGAGAAACTGTGAGGTCAAGCAAATATCGTAATTGTGAACGAAACAGTGTAATTGAGCGTCTTTAGATACAAGTGCGAATGTTAGGTTAGGTTGACATATGAACCGTCGTAAAACCGCATTAAACAATGTCACTTAGTAGATATAGTGTTTTTCAACATTACAAGTCGGGAACTACGATATCTAATGTGAAAGCGCATGAAACCGTCGTAATCTTGTAGAAAACATTGTAGAGTGGCGAGTAAAACGTTTTCTAACGATAGAAGTGCGAAGGTTAGGTTAGGTTAGGTTAGTTTAAGCTAGGTAGCGTCGTGAAACTACCAAAAACGACGTCATCTAACGAGATAGTGTTGTTTTATAGCGAGTATTAAACTGCGATAGGTGAAATGTTGTGAAAGCACACAAAACGGCATGAACAAGCCAAATACTGCGTGTTCTACCGTTACAAGTGCGAAACTGCTATATTGTGATATTCTCGTTAAAGCGCATGCAAGCATCGTGAAACCTTAAAGAACAATGTCATTTAGCGAGATACAGCGTTCTGTACTGCAATAAGTTGGTGAAAAATTGTGAGGTTATGCAAATATCGTAATTGTGAACAAAACAGTGTAATAGAGCGTTTTTAGATACAAGTGCGAATGTTAGGTTAGGTTAAGATATGAACCGTCGTAAAACCGCATTAAACAATGTCAATTACTGAGATGCAGTGTTTTTCACCATTAAAAGTGGGGAACTGCGATATTTAATGTGAAAGCGCTTGCATCCGTCGTTAGGTTAGGTTAGGTTAGGTTAGGTTAGGTTAGGTTAGGTTAGGTTTGGTTAGGTTAGGTTAGGTTAGGTTAGGTTAGGTTAGATTAGGTTAGGTTGGGTTGAGTTGGGTTAGGTTAGGTTAGGTTAGGTTAGGTTGGGTTAGGTCAGGTTAGGTTAGGTTAGGTTACGTTAGGTTAGGTTAGGTTACGTTAGGTTAGGTTAGGTTACGTTAGGTTACGTTAGGTTAGGTAAGGATAATTTGGTTAGGTTAGGTAAGGTTAGGTTAGGTTAGGTTAGGTTGGGTTGGGTGTTGTTGGGTTGGGTTGGGTTGGGTTAGGTTGGGTTAGGTTAGGTTAGGTTAGGTTACGTTAGGTTAGGTTAGGTTACGTTAGGTTGTGTTAGGTTAGGTTAGGTTAGGTTACGTTAGGTTAGGTTAGGTCAGGTAAGGTTAGGTTACGTTAGAATAGGTTAGGTTAGGTTACGTTAGGTTAGGTTAAGTTAGGTTAGGTTAGGTTAGGTTAGGTTAGGTTGGGTTGGGTTGGGTTAGGTTGGGTTAGGTTAGGTTAGGTTAGGTTAGGTTGGGTTAGGTTAGTTTAGGTTAGGTTAGGTTAGGTTAGGTTGGGTTGGGTTGGGTTAGGTTAGGTTAGGTAAGGTTAGGTTAGGTTAGGTTAGGTTAAGGTATGAACCGTCGTAAAACCGCATTAAACAATGTCACTTAGTGAGATGTAGTGTTTTTCACCATTACAAGTCGGGAACTGCGATATCTAATGTGAAAGCGCTTGCAACTGTCGTTAGGTTAGGTTAGGTTAGGTTAGGTTAGGTTTCGTTAGGTTAGGTTAGGTTAGGTTAGATTAGGTTAGGTTGGGTTGAGTTGGGTTAGGTTAGGTTAGGTTAGGTTACGTTGGGTTAGGTTAGGTTAGGTTAGGTTAGGTTAGGTTACGTTAGGTTAGGTTAGGTTAGGTAAGGATAATTTGGTTAGGTTAGGTAAGGTTAGGTTAGGTTAGGTTAGGTTGGGGTGGGTGCTGTTGGGTTGGGTTGGGTTGGGTTAGGTTTGGTTAGGTTAGGTTAGGTTACGTTAGGTTATGTTAGGTTAGGTTACGTTACGTTAGGTTAGGTTAGATCAGGTAAGGTTAGGTTACGTTAGAATAGGTTAGGTTAGGTTAGGTTACGTTAGGTTAGGTTAGGTTAGGTTAGGTTGTGTTAGGTTAGGTTAGGTTAGCTTAGGTTAGGTTAGGTTGGGTTGGGTTGGGTTAGGTTGGGTTAGGTTAGGTAGGTTAGGTTGGGTTAGGTTAGGTTAGGTTAGGTTAGGTTACGTTAGGTTAAAATATGAACCGTCGTAAAACCGCAATAAACAATGTCACTTAGTGAGATGCAGTGTTTTTCACCTTTACAAGTTGGGAACTGCGATATCTAATGTGAAAGCGCTTGAAACCGTCGTAATGTTGTAGAAAGCAATGTAAAGTAGCGAGTAAAACGTTTTCTAACGATAGAAGTGCGAAGGTTATGTTAGGTTGAGTTATGTTAGTTTAAGCTAGGTAGCGTCGTGAAACCAATAAAAACGACGTCATCTAACGAGATAGTGTTGTTTTATTGCGAGTACGAAACTGCGATAGGTGAAATGTTGTGAAAGCACACAAAAAGGCATGAACAAGCCAAATACTGCGTGTTGTACCGTTACAAGTGCGAAACCGCTATGTTGTGATATTCTCGTTAAAGCGCATGCAAGCATCGTGAAACCTTAAAGAATGATGTCATTTAGCGAGAGACAGCGTTCTGTACTGTAATAAGTTGGTGAAAAACTGTGAGGTCATGCAAATATCGTAATTGTGAACGAAACAGTGTAATAGAGCGTTTTGAGATACAAGCGCGAATGTTGGGTTAGGTTAAGATGTGAACCGTCGTAAAACTGCATTAAACAATGTCACTTAGTGAGATGCAGTGTTTTTCACCATTACAAGTTGGGAACTGCGATATCTAATGTGAAAGCGCTTGCAAACGTCGTTAGGTTAGGTTAGGTTAGGTTAGGTTAGGTTAGGTTTGGTTAGGTTAGGTTATAATAATACTGATTGTTGGCCTAGTTGGTATTTACTTAATGGCATGATTTGGCCGCAAAAGAGACACACACAAGAAAAGGAACACTCAAACGACAAGCACAGGCGGCACTTCCAACTAAAGCAGACTAGGTGCAGACCCAGACTTAAGTACGAAAATATAGACATGCGCAGTCTTCATACAGCCTTACGCTATCCAACAATCAAACAATCTTGTCTCCGAAGCATACAACGTCACCGACGGTTCGCTGATACACCTTTCACCTTTCTTTTTAATGTAATAGGCTTCCATCAACTCACGCGCAGTTTTGTACCTGCTTCTACCCAGAATCTTAAACTCATTAAAACGTGGTACACACCCACAGGCTTTACAGTGCATAGGCAAATGCGCCAAGCCATCGTTCATTAAATTTAATTCGTGCTCCCTAACTCGTTCATTGATGCAGCGCCCGGTAATCCCGATGTACGAGTTGCCACACGAAAAGGGAATCTCATAAACAACGCCTTTTGCACATCTCCCGTACATCGTGGCGTGTTTTTTGCCGCACCCTTGACGGCTCGCCTCCACCTCCCGAGCAGTTCTCGGGCACAGCTGAGCCAGCTTTATGGGCGCAGAGAAGGCGACAGGTACCCCATACCGGCCTGCTACCTTTTTTTTTACTAGAGCTGCCACGGGGGAACAAAGAACCGAAACCGTAAGACCTGCAGTGATTCCTTATGTTCATAAGGTCTCCCACAACCTGAAAAAGGTAGCAGGCCGGTATGGGGTACCTGTCGCCTTCTCTGCGCCCATAAAGCTGGCTCAGCTGTGCCCGAGAACTGCTCGGGAGGTGGAGGCGAGCCGTCAAGGGTGCGGCAAAAAAAACACGCCACGATGTACGGGAGATGTGCAAAAGGCGTTGTTTATGAGATTCCCTTTTCGTGTGGCAACTCGTACATCGGGATTACCGGGCGCTGCATCAATGAACGAGTTAGGGAGCACGAATTAAATTTAATGAACGATGGCTTGGCGCATTTGCCTATGCACTGTAAAGCCTGTGGGTGTGTACCACGTTTTAATGAGTTTAAGATTCTGGGTAGAAGCAGGTACAAAACTGCGCGTGAGTTGATGGAAGCCTATTACATTAAAAAGAAAGGTGAAAGGTGTATCAGCGAACCGTCGGTGACGTTGTATGCTTCGGAGACAAGATTGTTTGATTGTTGGATAGCGTAAGGCTGTATGAAGACTACGCATGTCTATATTTTCGTACTTAAGTCTGGGTCTGCACCTAGTCTGCTTTAGTTGGAAGTGCCGCCTGTGCTTGTCGTTTGAGTGTTCCTTTTCTTGTGTGTGTCTCTTTTGCGGCCAAATCATGCCATTAAGTAAATACCAACTAGGCCAACAATCAGTATTATTACAATATATTTCTAGTGCAACTGGCCTCTCTTCGTGTGTGTCTTCTCCGGACTTCCTATCAAGCGTCGACATCATTGTCAGTTCCATTGTTGCAACTACCTGCCGTGCAAGATACATCGGTTTCTGCATACGCAAAGGACTTACGCCACCTGAAGTAAGTTCCCTCTTTGGCCATGTTGCTTCTTCTAAGGGCCATAATGCCCGGCTGTGCAAAATTCTGCGTTCAGAATTGTGGAGACAAGTACGCTTACTTCACGACTGGCTACGCATTGTGCACCTGAAGAATGATGTTTCATGGGTAGCGGAAGAGAAGTTAAGAACCTCCAGACGCATCATCCATCATATGACGGAATACTGGTGGAAACAAATCATTGGACAATGTTGTAAAATTAACAAGGACAGTAAATCAACGACGAAGTCATCAAATGTGGTAATGTTAGGAAACGTGAGCCTACCGGAGGACTCGGCAACGCTTCTTTCCAAGGGACCCAAGTATTGCATCGATGCCAGTGTTCCTGTGCATGAACTAGCGGCACTTAACAGATATGTGGCTAGTAAAGCCTCAGCAGAGGATAAGGAGAGGTGTCTGTTAGATGGTGTAGATAGCCTGAAAAAATGTGTTTCTGGTACCAGGCAGAGTCATAAAACTGAGGTTATGCGAAAGACAGTAGCGTTGTGTAGGGAAAAGAATATTGTCATATTGGAAGCTGACAAAGAAGGGTGTTTTGTAGTGCTTCCACGAGAAATGTTTAATTTGAAGGCAGCAGAGGCTATAAGAAAGAATTTTGTTCAGATTAAGAAGTCTGAATCAAAGGTTAAGAGTAAGGTTTCCAAGCTATGTAAAGACCTCAAGTTGCAAAAGTTAGCAACAGATATTAGAAAAATGAAAGCTACGGCATTAAACGTATTCTTCAGCGCAAAAACACACAAAGTTGAAGTACCCTTTAGAAGTATAGTGAGTGAACGGGACACATGGCAGCTTTTACTTAGTAAGCACTTACAGAAGGTGCTGAAGTACGTTAAGATTAAGGACCCCTTCTTCACTAGCAGTTCAAAAGACATAGTGCAGTTCTTGAGAGATAATGAGCACTCGCTCAACAATGGCTTCTCAGTAGATGTGGAAGATCTTTTTTATTCAATTCCACATGATGAACTCTTCTTTGCGGTGAGATCCTGCATAGAAGAAAGTGGCGCCATACCCTTTCAAAATGCGGCTGGTGTAACGATAGACGACTTTTTAACTCTGTTAGAAGCCTACCTACGTAGCACTTTTATATCTTTCGACAAGCAGCTTTTTCTGCAGAAACGCGGCATTTGCATTGGATCCTGTATTGCTCCGTTGCTGTGCAACATATTTTTATCTAGTATTGACCGGTCGCTCGATGAAGCTTTTAATCTGCATAGCGCCTTGAACGTTGCCAAAGTTTTTAGGTATATGGATGACTTTTTAATTCTTTTTAACAGACAAGGCTCCTTGACGCGCTGCGATGACATTTTAAATATTTTTAGGCTTCACGGAAAAGGACTCGTTTTTACACAAGAACTGCCGCAAAGTAACACCCTGCAATTTTTAGATCTCCGCTTAACTTTCCATGACGGGCAAACGTGTTGGCAATATTTTCCTCGCGCCAAGAAAGGTGTAATGCCGTATGACTCTTGCCAATCGAAAATAGTTAAGCGTGGTATAGCTACGGTCTGCCTGGGATCTACTCTCGAGAAATCGTGCACGCACATGACGCAGGCATCATTCGGAAACCAGATCCAGCGTCTTTTAGCTGCGAATTTCCCTGACTCGCTATTGACAGCTGTCTCCGAAGCGCTTTTGCGGAAAGCTAAGGGTGATGTTACTAGAGCTGCCACGGGGGAACAAAGAACCGAAACCGTAAGACCTGCAGTGATTCCTTATGTTCATAAGGTCTCCCACAACCTGAAAAAGGTAGCAGGCCGGTATGGGGTACCTGTCGCCTTCTCTGCGCCCATAAAGCTGGCTCAGCTGTGCCCGAGAACTGCTCGGGAGGTGGAGGCGAGCCGTCAAGGGTGCGGCAAAAAACACGCCACGATGTACGGGAGATGTGCAAAAGGCGTTGTTTATGAGATTCCCTTTTCGTGTGGCAACTCGTACATCGGGATTACCGGGCGCTGCATCAATGAACGAGTTAGGGAGCACGAATTAAATTTAATGAACGATGGCTTGGCGCATTTGCCTATGCACTGTAAAGCCTGTGGGTGTGTACCACGTTTTAATGAGTTTAAGATTCTGGGTAGAAGCAGGTACAAAACTGCGCGTGAGTTGATGGAAGCCTATTACATTAAAAAGAAAGGTGAAAGGTGTATCAGCGAACCGTCGGTGACGTTGTATGCTTCGGAGACAAGATTGTTTGATTGTTGGATAGCGTAAGGCTGTATGAAGACTGCGCATGTCTATATTTTCGTACTTAAGTCTGGGTCTGCACCTAGTCTGCTTTAGTTGGAAGTGCCGCCTGTGCTTGTCGTTTGAGTGTTCCTTTTCTTGTGTGTGTCTCTTTTGCGGCCAAATCATGCCATTAGGTTAGGTTAGGTTATGTTAGGTTAGGTTGGGTTAGGTTAGGTTAGGTTACGTTAGGTTAAGGTATGAACCGTCGTAAAACCGCAATAAACAATGTCACTTAGTGAGATGCAGTGTTTTTCACCTTTACAAGTCGGGAACTGCGATATCTAATGTGAAAGCGCTTGAAACCGTCGTAATGTTGTAGAAAGCAATGTAAAGTAGCGAGTAAAACGTTTTCTAACGATAGAAGTGCGAAGGTTATGTTAGGTTGAGTTATGTTAGTTTAAGCTAGGTAGCGTCGTGAAACCACCAAAAACGACGTCATCTAACGATATAGTGTTGTTTTATTGCGAGTACGAAACTGCGATAGGTAAAATGTTGTGAAAGCACACAAAACGGCATGAACAAGCCAAATACTGCGTGTTGTACCGTTACAAGTGCGAAAGTGCTATGTTGTGACATTCTCGCTAAAGCGCATGCAAGTATCGTGAAACCTTAAAGAACGATGTCATTTAGCGAGATACAGCGTTCTGTACTGTAATAAGTTGGTGAGAAACTGTGAGGTCAAGCAAATATCGTAATTGTGAACGAAACAGTGTAATTGAGCGTCTTTAGATACAAGTGCGAATGTTAGGTTAGGTTGACATATGAACCGTCGTAAAACCGCATTAAACAATGTCACTTAGTGAGATATAGTGTTTTTCAACATTACAAGTCGGGAACTACGATATCTAATGTGAAAGCGCATGAAACCGTCGTAATCTTGTAGAAAACATTGTAGAGTGGCGAGTAAAACGTTTTCTAACGATAGAAGTGCGAAGGTTAGGTTAGGTTAGGTTAGTTTAAGCTAGGTAGCGTCGTGAAACTACCAAAAACGACGTCATCTAACGAGATAGTGTTGTTTTATAGCGAGTATTAAACTGCGATAGGTGAAATGTTGTGAAAGCACACAAAACGGCATGAACAAGCCAAATACTGCGTGTTCTACCGTTACAAGTGCGAAACTGCTATATTGTGATATTCTCGTTAAAGCGCATGCAAGCATCGTGAAACCTTAAAGAACAATGTCATTTAGCGAGATACAGCGTTCTGTACTGCAATAAGTTGGTGAAAAATTGTGAGGTTATGCAAATATCGTAATTGTGAACAAAACAGTGTAATAGAGCGTTTTTAGATACAAGTGCGAATGTTAGGTTAGGTTAAGATATGAACCGTCGTAAAACCGCATTAAACAATGTCAATTACTGAGATGCAGTGTTTTTCACCATTAAAAGTGGGGAACTGCGATATTTAATGTGAAAGCGCTTGCATCCGTCGTTAGGTTAGGTTAGGTTAGGTTAGGTTAGGTTAGGTTAGGTTAGGTTTGGTTAGGTTAGGTTAGGTTAGGTTAGGTTAGGTTAGGTTAGATTAGGTTAGGTTGGGTTGAGTTGGGTTAGGTTAGGTTAGGTTAGGTTAGGTTGGGTTAGGTCAGGTTAGGTTAGGTTAGGTTACGTTAGGTTAGGTTAGGTTACGTTAGGTTAGGTTAGGTTACGTTAGGTTAGGTTAGGTTAGGTAAGGATAATTTGGTTAGGTTAGGTAAGGTTAGGTTAGGTTAGGTTAGGTTGGGTTGGGTGTTGTTGGGTTGGGTTGGGTTGGGTTAGGTTGGGTTAGGTTAGGTTAGGTTACGTTAGGTTAGGTTAGGTTAGGTTACGTTAGGTTGTGTTAGGTTAGGTTAGGTTACGTTAGGTTAGGTTAGGTCAGGTAAGGTTAGGTTACGTTAGAATAGGTTAGGTTAGGTTACGTTAGGTTAGGTTAAGTTAGGTTAGGTTGTAGCACCGAAAGGCGGGCGAGTTGGAACTTATCCATAGTGGGCAGCGCACAAAAGGAAACACACAAGAGAAGGATTCCTGATTGTCCTGATTCCTTCTCTTGTGTGTTTCCTTTTGTGCGCTGCCCACTATGGATAGGTTAGGTTAGGTTAGGTTAGGTTAGGTTGGGTTGGGTTGGGTTAGGTTGGGTTAGGTTAGGTTAGGTTAGGTTGGGTTAGGTTAGTTTAGGTTAGGTTAGGTTAGGTTAGGTTGGGTTGGGTTGGGTTAGGTTAGGTTAGGTAAGGTTAGGTTAGGTTAGGTTAGGTTAGGTTAAGGTATGAACCGTCGTAAAACCGCATTAAACAATGTAACTTAGTGAGATGCAGTGTTTTTCACCTTTACAAGTTGGGAACTGTGATATCTAATGTGAAAGCGCTTGAAACCGTCGTAATGTTGTAGAAAGCAATGTAAAGTAGCGAGTAAAACGTTTTCTAACGATAGAAGTGCGAAGGTCATGTTAGGTTGAGTTATGTTAGTTTAAGCTAGGTAGCGTCGTGAAACTACCAAAAACAACGTCATCTAACGAGATAGTGTTGTTTTATTGCGAGTACGAAACTGCGATAGGTGAAATGTTTTGAAAGCACACAAAACGGCATGAACAAGCCAAATACTGCGTGTTGTACCGTTACAAGTGCGAAACTGCTATGTTGTGATATTCTCGTTAAAGCGCATGCAAGCATCGTGAAACCTTAAAGAACGATGTCATTTAGCGAGATACAGCGTTCTGTACTGCAATAAGTTGGTGAAAAACTGTGAGGTTATGCAAATATCCTAATTGTGAACGAAACAGTGTAATAGATCGTTTTTTAATACAAGTGCGAATGTTAGGTTAGGTTAAGATATGAACCGTCGTAAAACCACATTAAACAATGTCACTTAGTGAGATGCAGTGTTTTTCACCATTACAAGTCGGGAACTGCGATATCTAATGTGAAAGCGCTTGCAAACGTCGTTAGGTTAGGTTAGGTTAGGTTAGGTTAGGTTAGGTTAGGTTAGGTTACGTTAGGTTAGGTTAGGTTAGGTTTGGTTAGGTTAGGTTAGGTTAGGTTAGGGTATGTTTGGTAAGGTTTGGTTAGGTTAGGTTAGGTTAGGTTGGTTTAGGTAAGGTTAGGTTAGGTTAAGATATGAACCGCGCTAAAACCACATTAAACAATGTCACTTAGTGAGATGCTGTGTTTTTCACCATTACAAGTCGGGAACTGCGATATCTAATGTGAAAGCGCATGAAACCGTCGTAATCTTGTAGAAAAGATGGTAAAGTAGCGAATAAAACGTTTTCTAACGATAGAAGTGCGAAGGTTCGGTTAGTTTGAGCTAGGTAGCGTCGTGAAGCCACCAAAAACGATGTCATCTAACGAGATAGTGTTGTTTTATTGCGAGTACGAAACTGCGATAGGTGAAATATTGGGAAAGCACACAAAATGGCATGAACTAGCCAGATACTGCGTCTTGTGCCGTTACAAGTGCGAAACTGCTATATTGTGATATTCTCGTTAAAGCGCATGCAAGCATCGTGAAACCTTAAAGAACAATGTCATTTAGCGAGATACAGCGTTCTGTACTGCAATAAGTTGGTGAAAAACTGTGAGGTTATGCAAATATCGTAATTGTGAACGAAACAGTGTAATAGAGCGTTTTTCAATACAAGTACGAATGTTAGGTTAGGTTAAGATATGAACCGTCGTAAAACCGCATTAAACAATGTCACTTAGTGAGATGCAGTGTTTTTCACCATTACAAGTTGGGAACTGCGATATCTAATGTGAAAGCGCTTGCAAACGTCGTTAGGTTAGGTTAGGTTAGGTTAGGTTAGGTTACGTTAGGTTAGGTTTGGTTAGGTTAGGTTAGGTTAGGTTATGTTATGTTAGGTTGGGTTAGGTTAGGTTAGGTTACGTTAGGTTAAGGTATGAACCGTCGTAAAACCGCAATAAACAATGTCACTTAGTGAGATGCAGTGTTTTTCACCTTTACAAGTTGGGAACTGCGATATCTAATGTGAAAGCGCTTGAAACCGTCGTAATGTTGTAGAAAGCAATGTAAAGTAGCGAGTAAAACGTTTTCTAACGAAAGAAGTGCGAAGGTTATGTTAGGTTGAGTTATGTTAGTTTAAGCTAGGTAGCGTCGTGAAACCACCAAAAACGACGTCATCTAACGAGATAGTGTTGTTTTATTGCGAGTACGAAACTGCGATAGGTAAAATGTTGTGAAAGCACACAAAACGGCATGAACAAGCCAAATACTGCGTGTTGTACCGTTACAAGTGCGAAACTGCTATGTTGTGACATTCTCGGTAAAGCGCATGCAAGTATCGTGAAACCTTAAAGAACGATGTCATTTAGCGAGATACAGCGTTCTGTACTGTAATAAGTTGGTGAGAAACTGTGAGGTCAAGCAAATATCGTAATTGTGAACGAAACAGTGTAATTGAGCGTCTTTAGATACAAGTGCGAATGCTAGGTTAGGTTGACATATCAACCGTCGTAAAACCGCATTAAACAATGTCACTTAGTGAGATGTAGTGTTTTTCAACATTACAAGTCGGGAACTACGATATCTAATGTGAAAGCGCATGAAACCGTCGTAATCTTGTAGAAAACATTGTAAAGTGGCGAGTAAAACGTTTTCTAACGATAGAAGTGCGAAGGTTAGGTTAGGTTAGGTTAGTTTAAGCTAGGTAGCGTCGTGAAACTACCAAAAACGACGTCATCTAACGAGATAGTGTTGTTTTATAGCGAGTATTAAACTGCGATGGGTGAAATGTTGTGAAAGCACACAAAACGGCATGAACAAGCCAAATACTGCGTGTTCTACCGTTACAAGTGCGAAACTGCTATATTGTGATATTCTCGTTAAAGCGCATGCAAGCATCGTGAAACCTTGAAGAACAATGTCATTTAGCGAGATACAGCGTTCTGTACTGCAATAAGTTGGTGAAAAACTGTGAGGTTATGCAAATATCGTAATTGTGAACAAAACAGTGTAATAGAGCGTTTTTAAATACAAGTGCGAATGTTAGGTTAGGTTAAGATATGAACCGTCGTAAAACCGCATTAAACAATGTCAATTACTGAGATGCAGTGTTTTTCACCATTAAAAGTGGGGAACTGCGATATTTAATGTGAAAGCGCTTGCAACCGTCGTTAGGTTAGGTTAGGTTAGGTTAGGTTAGGTTAGGTTAGGTTAGGTTTGGTTAGGTTAGGTTAGGTTAGGTTAGATTAGGTTAGGTTGGGTTGAGTTGGGTTAGGTTAGGTTAGGTTAGGTTAGGTTAGGTTGGGTTAGGTTAGGTTAGGTTACGTTAGGTTAGGTTAGGTTACGTTAGGTTAGGTTAGGTTAGGTTACGTTAGGTTAGGTTAGGTTAGGTAAGGATAATTTGGTTAGGTTAGGTAAGGTTAGGTTAGGTTGGGTTGGGTGTTGTTGGGTTGGGTTGGGTTGGGTTAGGTTGGGTTAGGTTAGGTTAGGTTACGTTAGGTTAGGTTAGGATAGGTTACGTTATGTTATGTTAGGTTAGGTTAGGTTACGTTAGGTTGGGTTAGGTCAGGTAAGGTTAGGTTACGTTAGAATAGGTTAGGTTAGGTTACGTTAGGTTAGGTTAAGTTAGGTTAGGTTAGGTTTGGTTAGGTTAGGTTAGGTTAGCTTAGGTTAGGTTAGGTTGGGTTGGGTTGGGTTGGGTTAGGTTGGGTTGGGTTGGGTTAGGTTAGGTTAGGTTAGGTTAGGTAAGGTTAGGTTAGGTTAGGTTAGGTTAGGTTAAGGTATGAACCGTCGTAAAACCGCATTAAACAATGTCACTTAGTGAGATGCAGTGTTTTTCACCTTTACAAGTTGGGAACTGTGATATCTAATGTGAAAGCGCTTGAAACCGTCGTAATGTTGTAGAAAGCAATGTAAAGTAGCGAGTAAAACGTTTTCTCACGATAGAAGTGCGAAGGTCATGTTAGGTTGAGTTATGTTAGTTTAAGCTAGGTAGCGTCGTGAAACTACCAAAAACAACGTCATCTAACGAGATAGTGTTGTTTTATTGCGAGTACGAAACTGCGATAGGTGAAATGTTGTGAAAGCACACAAAACGGCATGAACAAGCCAAATACTGCGTGTTGTACCGTTACAAGTGCGAAACTGCTATGTTGTGATATTCTCGTTAAAGCGCATGCAAGCATCGTGAAACCTTAAAGAACGATGTCATTTAGCGAGATACAGCGTTCTGTACTGCAATAAGTTGGTGAAAAACTGTGAGGTTATGCAAATATCCTAATTGTGAACGAAACAGTGTAATAGAGCGTTTTTTAATACAAGTGCGAATGTTAGGTTAGGTTAAGATATGAACCGTCGTAAAACCGCATTAAACAATGTCACTTAGTGAGATGCAGTGTTTTTCACCTTTACAAGTTGGGAACTGTGATATCTAATGTGAAAACGCTTGAAACCGTCGTAATGTTGTAGAAAGCAATGTAAAGTAGCGAGTAAAACGTTTTCTAACGATAGAAGTGCGAAGGTCATGTTAGGTTGAGTTATGTTAGTTTAAGCTAGGTAGCGTTGTGAAACTACCAAAAACAACGTCATCTAACGAGATAGTGTTGTTTTATTGCGAGTACGAAACTGCGATAGGTGAAATGTTGTGAAAGCACACAAAACGGCATGAACAAGCCAAATACTGCGTGTTGTACCGTTACAAGTGCGAAACTGCTATGTTGTGATATTCTCGTTAAAGCACTGAAAGCATCGTGAAACCTTAAAGAACGATGTCATTTAGCGAGATACAGCGTTCTGTACTGTAATAAGTTGGTGAGAAACTGTGAGGTCAAGCAAATATCGTAATTGTGAACGAAACAGTGTAATTGAGCGTCTTTAGATACAAGTGCGAATGTTAGGTTAGGTTGACATATCAACCGTCGTAAAACCGCATTAAACAATGTCACTTAGTGAGATGTAGTGTTTTTCAACATTACAAGTCGGGAACTACGATATCTAATGTGAAAGCGCATGAAACCGTCGTAATCTTGTAGAAAACATTGTAAAGTGGCGAGTAAAACGTTTTCTAACGATAGAAGTGCGAAGGTTAGGTTAGGTTAGGTTAGTTTAAGCTAGGTAGCGTCGTGAAACTACCAAAAACGACGTCATCTAACGAGATAGTGTTGTTTTATAGCGAGTATTAAACTGCGATAGGTGAAATGTTGTGAAAGCACACAAAACGGCATGAACAAGCCAAATACTGCGTGTTCTACCGTTACAAGTGCGAAACTGCTATATTGTGATATTCTCGTTAAAGCGCATGCAAGCATCGTGAAACCTTAAAGAACAATGTCATTTAGCGAGATACAGCGTTCTGTACTGCAATAAGTTGGTGAAAAACTGTGAGGTTATGCAAATATCGTAATTGTGAACAAAACAGTGTAATAGAGCGTTTTTAAATACAAGTGCGAATGTTAGGTTAGGTTAAGATATGAACCGTCGTAAAACCGCATTAAACAATGTCAATTACTGAGATGCAGTGTTTTTCACCATTAAAAGTGGGGAACTGCGATATTTAATGTGAAAGCGCTTGCAACCGTCGTTAGGTTAGGTTAGGTTAGGTTAGGTTAGGTTAGGTTAGGTTTGGTTAGGTTAGGTTAGGTTAGGTTAGATTAGGTTAGGTTGGGTTGAGTTGGGTTAGGTTAGGTTAGGTTAGGTTAGGTTGGGTTAGGTTAGGTTAGGTTACGTTAGGTTAGGTTAGGTTACGTTAGGTTAGGTTAGGTTAGGTTACGTTAGGTTAGGTTAGGTTAGGTAAGGATAATTTGGTTAGGTTAGGTAAGGTTAGGTTAGGTTAGGTTAGGTTGGGTTGGGTGTTGTTGGGTTGGGTTGGGTTGGGTTAGGTTGGGTTAGGTTAGGTTAGGTTACGTTAGGTTAGGTTAGGTTAGGTTACGTTATGTTATGTTAGGTTAGGTTAGGTTACGTTAGGTTGGGTTAGGTCAGGTAAGGTTAGGTTACGTTAGAATAGGTTAGGTTACGTTACGTTAGGTTAGGTTAAGTTAGGTTAGGTTAGGTTTGGTTAGGTTAGGTTAGGTTAGCTTAGGTTAGGTTAGGTTGGGTTGGGTTGGGTTAGGTTGGGTTGGGTTGGGTTAGGTTAGGTTAGGTTAGGTTAGGTAAGGTTAGGTTAGGTTAGGTTAGGTTAGGTTAGGTTAGGTTTGGTTAGGTTAGGTTAGGTTAGGTTAGATTAGGTTAGGTTGGGTTGAGTTGGGTTAGGTTATGTTAGGTTAGGTTAGGTTGGGTTAGGTTAGGTTAGGTTACGTTAGGTTAGGTTAGGTTACGTTAGGTTAGGTTAGGTTAGGTTACGTTAGGTTAGGTTAGGTTAGGTAAGGATAATTTGGTTAGGTTAGGTAAGGTTAGGTTAGGTTAGGTTAGGTTGGGTTGGGTGTTGTTGGGTTGGGTTGGGTTGGGTTAGGTTGGGTTAGGTTAGGTTAGGTTACGTTAGGTTAGGTTAGGTTAGGTTACGTTAGGTTATGTTAGGTTAGGTTAGGTTACGTTAGGTTGGGTTAGGTCAGGTAAGGTTAGGTTACGTTAGAATAGGTTAGGTTAGGTTACGTTAGGTTAGGTTAAGTTAGGTTAGGTTAGGTTTGGTTAGGTTAGGTTAGGTTAGCTTAGGTTAGGTTAGGTTGGGTTGGGTTGGGTTAGGTTGGGTTGGGTTGGGTTAGGTTAGGTTAGGTTAGGTTAGGTAAGGTTAGGTTAGGTTAGGTTAGGTTAGGTTAAGGTATGAACCGTCGTAAAACCGCATTAAACAATGTCACTTAGTGAGATGCAGTGTTTTTCACCTTTACAAGTTGGGAACTGTGATACCTAATGTGAAAGCGCTTGAAACCGTCGTAATGTTGTAGAAAGCAATGTAAAGTAGCGAGTAAAACGTTTTCTCACGATAGAAGTGCGAAGGTCATGTTAGGTTGAGTTATGTTGGTTTAAGCTAGGTAGCGTCGTGAAACTACCAAAAACAACGTCATCTAACGAGATAGTGTTGTTTTATTGCGAGTACGAAACTGCGATAGGTGAAATGTTGTGAAAGCACACAAAACGGCATGAACAAGCCAAATACTGCGTGTTGTACCGTTACAAGTGCGAAACTGCTATGTTGTGATATTCTCGTTAAAGCGCGTGCAAGCATCGTGAAACCTTAAAGAACGATGTCATTTAGCGAGATACAGCGTTCTGTACTGCAATAAGTTGGTGAAAAACTGTGAGGTTATGCAAATATCCTAATTGTGAACGAAACAGTGTAATAGAGCGTTTTTTAATACAAGTGCGAATGTTAGGTTAGGTTAAGATATGAACCGTCGTAAAACCGCATTAAACAATGTCACTTAGTGAGATGCAGTGTTTTTCACCTTTACAAGTTGGGAACTGTGATATCTAATGTGAAAGCGCTTGAAACCGTCGTAATGTTGTAGAAAGCAATGTAAAGTAGCGAGTAAAACGTTTTCTAACGATAGAAGTGCGAAGGTCATGTTAGGTTGAGTTATGTTAGTTTAAGCTAGGTAGCGTTGTGAAACTACCAAAAACAACGTCATCTAACGAGATAGTGTTGTTTTATTGCGAGTACGAAACTGCGATAGGTGAAATGTTGTTAAAGCACACAAAACGGCATGAACAAGCCAAATACTGCGTGTTGTACCGTTACAAGTGCGAAACTGCTATGTTGTGATATTCTCGTTAAAGCACATGAAAGCATCGTGAAACCTTAAAGAACGATGTCATTTAGCGAGATACAGCGTTCTGTACTGCAATAAGTTGGTGAAAAACTGTGAGGTTATGCAAATATCCTAATTGTGAACGAAACAGTGTAATAGAGCGTTTTTTAATACAAGTGCGAATGTTAGGTTAGGTTAAGATATGAACCGTCGTAAAACCGCATTAATCTATGTCACTTAGTGAGATGCAGTGTTTTTCACCATTACAAGTCGGGAACTGCGATATCTAATGTGAAAGCGCTTGCAAACGTCGTTAGGTTAGGTTAGGTTAGGTTAGGTTAGGTTACGTTAGGTTAGGTTAGGTTAGGTTACGTTAGGTTAGGTTAGGTTAGGTTAGGTTTGGTTAGGTTAGGTTAGGTTAGGTTAGGGTATGTTAGGTAAGGTTTGGTTAGGTTAGGTTAGGTTAGGTTGGTTTAGGTAAGGTTAGGTTAGGTTAAGATATGAACCGCGCTAAAACCGCATTAAACAATGTCACTTAGTGAGATGCTGTGTTTTTCACCAATACAAGTCGGGAACTGCGATATCTAATGTGAAAGCGCATGAAACCGTCGTAATCTTGTAGAAAACATTGTAAAGTAGCGAATAAAACGTTTTCTAACGATAGAAGTGCGAAGGTCATGTTAGGTTGAGTTATGTTAGTTTAAGCTAGGTAGCGTCGTGAAACTACCAAAAACAACGTCATCTAACGAGATAGTGTTGTTTTATTGCGAGTACGAAACTGCGATAGGTGAAATGTTGTGAAAGCACACAAAACGCCATGAACAAGCCAAATACTGCGTGTTGTACCGTTACAAGTGCGAAACTGCTATGTTGTGATATTCTCGTTAAAGCGCATGCAAGCATCGTGAAACCTTAAAGAACGATGTCATTTAGCGAGATACAGCGTTCTGTACTGCAATAAGTTGGTGAAAAACTGTGAGGTTATGCAAATATCCTAATTGTGAACGAAACAGTGTAATAGAGCGTTTTTTAATGCAAGTGCGAATGTTAGGTTAGGTTAAGATATGAACCGTCGTAAAACCGCATTAAACAATGTCACTTAGTGAGATGCAGTGTTTTTCACCATTACAAGTTGGGAACTGCGATATCTAATGTGAAAGCGCTTGCAACTGTCGTTAGGTTAGGTTAGGTTAGGTTACGTTAGGTTAGGTTTGGTTAGGTTAGGTTAGGTTATGTTAGGTTAGGTTGGGTTAGGTTAGGTTAGGTTACGTTAGGTTAAGGTATGAACCGTCGTAAAACCGCAATAAACAATGTCACTTAGTGAGATGCAGTGGTTTTCACCTTTACAAGTCGGGAACTGCGATATCTAATGTGAAAGCGCTTGAAACCGTCGTAATGTTGTAGAAAGCAATGTAAAGTAGCGAGTAAAACGTTTTCTAACGATAGAAGTGCGAAGGTTATGTTAGGTTGAGTTATGTTAGTTTAAGCTAGGTAGCGTCGTGAAACCACCAAAAACGACGTCATCTAACGAGATAGTGTTGTTTTATAGCGAGTATTAAACTGCGATAGGTGAAATGTTGTGAAAGCACACAAAACGGCATGAACAAGCCAAATACTGCGTGTTCTACCGTTACAAGTGCGAAACTGCTATATTGTGATATTCTCGTTAAAGCGCATGCAAGCATCGTGAAACCTTAAAGAACAATGTCATTTAGCGAGATACAGCGTTCTGTACTGCAATAAGTTGGTGAAAAACTGTGAGGTTATGCAAATATCGTAATTGTGAACAAAACAGTGTAATAGAGCGTTTTTAAATACAAGTGCGAATGTTAGGTTAGGTTAAGATATGAACCGTCGTAAAACCGCATTAAACAATGTCAATTACTGAGATGCAGTGTTTTTCACCATTAAAAGTGGGGAACTGCGATATTTAATGTGGAAGCGCTTGCAACCGTCGTTAGGTTAGGTTAGGTTAGGTTAGGTTAGGTTAGGTTAGGTTAGGTTTGGTTAGGTTAGGTTAGGTTAGGTTAGATTAGGTTAGGTTGGGTTGAGTTGGGTTAGGTTAGGTTAGGTTAGGTTAG
>NW_027464627.1:112500-177500 GCF_043290135.1 Rhipicephalus microplus | reverse complement strand
CATGAACAAGCCAAATACTGCGTGTTGTACCGTTACAAGTGCGAAACTGCTATGTTGTGATATTCTCGTTAAAGCACATGAAAGCATCGTGAAACCTTAAAGAACGATGTCATTTAGCGAGATACAGCGTTCTGTACTGCAATAAGTTGGTGAAAAACTGTGAGGTTATGCAAATATCCTAATTGTGAACGAAACAGTGTAATAGAGCGTTTTTTAATACAAGTGCGAATGTTAGGTTAGGTTAAGATATGAACCGTCGTAAAACCGCATTAATCTATGTCACTTAGTGAGATGCAGTGTTTTTCACCATTACAAGTCGGGAACTGCGATATCTAATGTGAAAGCGCTTGCAAACGTCGTTAGGTTAGGTTAGGTTAGGTTAGGTTAGGTTACGTTAGGTTAGGTTAGGTTAGGTTACGTTAGGTTAGGTTAGGTTAGGTTAGGTTTGGTTAGGTTAGGTTAGGTTAGGGTATGTTAGGTAAGGTTTGGTTAGGTTAGGTTAGGTTAGGTTGGTTTAGGTAAGGTTAGGTTAGGTTAAGATATGAACCGCGCTAAAACCGCATTAAACAATGTCACTTAGTGAGATGCTGTGTTTTTCACCAATACAAGTCGGGAACTGCGATATCTAATGTGAAAGCGCATGAAACCGTCGTAATCTTGTAGAAAACATTGTAAAGTAGCGAATAAAACGTTTTCTAACGATAGAAGTGCGAAGGTCATGTTAGGTTGAGTTATGTTAGTTTAAGCTAGGTAGCGTCGTGAAACTACCAAAAACAACGTCATCTAACGAGATAGTGTTGTTTTATTGCGAGTACGAAACTGCGATAGGTGAAATGTTGTGAAAGCACACAAAACGCCATGAACAAGCCAAATACTGCGTGTTGTACCGTTACAAGTGCGAAACTGCTATGTTGTGATATTCTCGTTAAAGCGCATGCAAGCATCGTGAAACCTTAAAGAACGATGTCATTTAGCGAGATACAGCGTTCTGTACTGCAATAAGTTGGTGAAAAACTGTGAGGTTATGCAAATATCCTAATTGTGAACGAAACAGTGTAATAGAGCGTTTTTTAATGCAAGTGCGAATGTTAGGTTAGGTTAAGATATGAACCGTCGTAAAACCGCATTAAACAATGTCACTTAGTGAGATGCAGTGTTTTTCACCATTACAAGTTGGGAACTGCGATATCTAATGTGAAAGCGCTTGCAACTGTCGTTAGGTTAGGTTAGGTTAGGTTACGTTAGGTTAGGTTTGGTTAGGTTAGGTTAGGTTATGTTAGGTTAGGTTGGGTTAGGTTAGGTTAGGTTACGTTAGGTTAAGGTATGAACCGTCGTAAAACCGCAATAAACAATGTCACTTAGTGAGATGCAGTGTTTTTCACCTTTACAAGTCGGGAACTGCGATATCTAATGTGAAAGCGCTTGAAACCGTCGTAATGTTGTAGAAAGCAATGTAAAGTAGCGAGTAAAACGTTTTCTAACGATAGAAGTGCGAAGGTTATGTTAGGTTGAGTTATGTTAGTTTAAGCTAGGTAGCGTCGTGAAACCACCAAAAACGACGTCATCTAACGAGATAGTGTTGTTTTATTGCGAGTACGAAACTGCGATAGGTAAAATGTTGTGAAAGCACACAAAACGGCATGAACAAGCCAAATACTGCGTGTTGTACCGTTACAAGTGCGAAAGTGCTATGTTGTGACATTCTCGCTAAAGCGCATGCAAGTATCGTGAAACCTTAAAGAACGATGTCATTTAGCGAGATACAGCGTTCTGTACTGTAATAAGTTGGTGAGAAACTGTGAGGTCAAGCAAATATCGTAATTGTGAACGAAACAGTGTAATTGAGCGTCTTTAGATACAAGTGCGAATGTTAGGTTAGGTTGACATATGAACCGTCGTAAAACCGCATTAAACAATGTCACTTAGTGAGATATAGTGTTTTTCAACATTACAAGTCGGGAACTACGATATCTAATGTGAAAGCGCATGAAACCGTCGTAATCTTGTAGAAAACATTGTAGAGTGGCGAGTAAAACGTTTTCTAACGATAGAAGTGCGAAGGTTAGGTTAGGTTAGGTTAGTTTGAGCTAGGTAGCGTCGTGAAACTACCAAAAACGACGTCATCTAACGAGATAGTGTTGTTTTATAGCGAGTATTAAACTGCGATAGGTGAAATGTTGTGAAAGCACACAAAACGGCATGAACAAGCCAAATACTGCGTGTTCTACCGTTACAAGTGCGAAACTGCTATATTGTGATATTCTCGTTAAAGCGCATGCAAGCATCGTGAAACCTTAAAGAACAATGTCATTTAGCGAGATACAGCGTTCTGTACTGCAATAAGTTGGTGAAAAATTGTGAGGTTATGCAAATATCGTAATTGTGAACAAAACAGTGTAATAGAGCGTTTTTAGATACAAGTGCGAATGTTAGGTTAGGTTAAGATATGAACCGTCGTAAAACCGCATTAAACAATGTCAATTACTGAGATGCAGTGTTTTTCACCATTAAAAGTGGGGAACTGCGATATTTAATGTGAAAGCGCTTGCATTCGTCGTTAGGTTAGGTTAGGTTAGGTTAGGTTAGGTTAGGTTAGGTTAGGTTTGGTTAGGTTAGGTTAGGTTAGGTTAGGTTAGGTTAGATTAGGTTAGGTTGGGTTGAGTTGGGTTAGGTTAGGTTAGGTTAGGTTAGGTTGGGTTAGGTCAGGTTAGGTTAGGTTAGGTTACGTTAGGTTAGGTTAGGTTACGTTAGGTTAGGTTAGGTTACGTTAGGTTAGGTTAGGTTAGGTAAGGATAATTTGGTTAGGTTAGGTAAGGTTAGGTTAGGTTAGGTTAGGTTGGGTTGGGTGTTGTTGGGTTGGGTTGGGTTGGGTTAGGTTGGGTTAGGTTAGGTTAGGTTACGTTAGGTTAGGTTAGGTTAGATTACGTTAGGTTGTGTTAGGTTAGGTTAGGTTACGTTAGGTTAGGTTAGGTCAGGTAAGGTTAGGTTACGTTAGAATAGGTTAGGTTAGGTTACGTTAGGTTAGGTTAAGTTAGGTTAGGTTAGGTTAGGTTAGGTTGGGTTGGGTTGGGTTAGGTTGGGTTAGGTTAGGTTAGGTTAGGTTAGGTTGGGTTAGGTTAGTTTAGGTTAGGTTAGGTTAGGTTAGGTTGGGTTGGGTTGGGTTAGGTTAGGTTAGGTTAGGTAAGGTTAGGTTAGGTTAGGTTAGGTTAGGTTAAGGTATGAACCGTCGTAAAACCGCATTAAACAATGTAACTTAGTGAGATGCAGTGTTTTTCACCTTTACAAGTTGGGAACTGTGATATCTAATGTGAAAGCGCTTGAAACCGTCGTAATGTTGTAGAAAGCAATGTAAAGTAGCGAGTAAAACGTTTTCTAACGATAGAAGTGCGAAGGTCATGTTAGGTTGAGTTATGTTAGTTTAAGCTAGGTAGCGTCGTGAAACTACCAAAAACAACGTCATCTAACGAGATAGTGTTGTTTTATTGCGAGTACGAAACTGCGATAGGTGAAATGTTTTGAAAGCACACAAAACGGCATGAACAAGCCAAATACTGCGTGTTGTACCGTTACAAGTGCGAAACTGCTATGTTGTGATATTCTCGTTAAAGCGCATGCAAGCATCGTGAAACCTTAAAGAACGATGTCATTTAGCGAGATACAGCGTTCTGTACTGCAATAAGTTGGTGAAAAACTGTGAGGTTATGCAAATATCCTAATTGTGAACGAAACAGTGTAATAGAGCGTTTTTTAATACAAGTGCGAATGTTAGGTTAGGTTAAGATATGAACCGTCGTAAAACCGCATTAAACAATGTCACTTAGTGAGATGCAGTGTTTTTCACCATTACAAGTCGGGAACTGCGATATCTAATGTGAAAGCGCTTGAAAACGTCGTTAGGTTAGGTTAGGTTAGGTTAGGTTAGGTTAGGTTAGGTTAGGTTAGGTTACGTTAGGTTAGGTTAGGTTTGGTTAGGTTAGGTTAGGTTAGGTTAGGGTATGTTAGGTAAGGTTTGGTTAGGTTAGGTTAGGTTAGGTTGGTTTAGGTAAGGTTAGGTTAGGTTAAGATATGAACCGCGCTAAAACCACATAAAACAATGTCACTTAGTGAGATGCTGTGTTTTTCACCATTACAAGTCGGGAACTGCGATATCTAATGTGAAAGCGCATGAAACCGTCGTAATCTTGTAGAAAAGATTGTAAAGTAGCGAATAAAACGTTTTCTAACGATAGAAGTGCGAAGGTTCGGTTAGTTTGAGCTAGGTAGCGTCGTGAAGCCACCAAAAACGATGTCATCTAACGAGATAGTGTTGTTTTATTGCGAGTACGAAACTGCGATAGGTGAAATATTGGGAAAGCACACAAAATGGCATGAACTAGCCAGATACTGCGTCTTGTGCCGTTACAAGTGCGAAACTGCTATATTGTGATATTCTCGTTAAAGCGCATGCAAGCATCGTGAAACCTTAAAGAACAATGTCATTTAGCGAGATACAGCGTTCTGTACTGCAATAAGTTGGTGAAAAACTGTGAGGTTATGCAAATATCGTAATTGTGAACGAAACAGTGTAATAGAGCGTTTTTCAATACAAGTACGAATGTTAGGTTAGTTTAAGATATGAACCGTCGTAAAACCGCATTAAACAATGTCACTTAGTGAGATGCAGTGTTTTTCACCATTACAAGTTGGGAACTGCGATATCTAATGTGAAAGCGCTTGCAAACGTCGTTAGGTTAGGTTAGGTTAGGTTAGGTTAGGTTACGTTAGGTTAGGTTTGGTTAGGTTAGGTTAGGTTAGGTTATGTTATGTTAGGTTGGGTTAGGTTAGGTTAGGTTACGTTAGGTTAAGGTATGAACCGTCGTAAAACCGCAATAAACAATGTCACTTAGTGAGATGCAGTGTTTTTCACCTTTACAAGTTGGGAACTGCGATATCTAATGTGAAAGCGCTTGAAACCGTCGTAATGTTGTAGAAAGCAATGTAAAGTAGCGAGTAAAACGTTTTCTAACGAAAGAAGTGCGAAGGTTATGTTAGGTTGAGTTATGTTAGTTTAAGCTAGGTAGCGTCGTGAAACCACCAAAAACGACGTCATCTAACGAGATAGTGTTGTTTTATTGCGAGTACGAAACTGCGATAGGTAAAATGTTGTGAAAGCACACAAAACGGCATGAACAAGCCAAATACTGCGTGTTGTACCGTTACAAGTGCGAAACTGCTATGTTGTGACATTCTCGGTAAAGCGCATGCAAGTATCGTGAAACCTTAAAGAACGATGTCATTTAGCGAGATACAGCGTTCTGTACTGTAATAAGTTGGTGAGAAACTGTGAGGTCAAGCAAATATCGTAATTGTGAACGAAACAGTGTAATTGAGCGTCTTTAGATACAAGTGCGAATGTTAGGTTAGGTTGACATATCAACCGTCGTAAAACCGCATTAAACAATGTCACTTAGTGAGATGTAGTGTTTTTCAACATTACAAGTCGGGATTTACGATATCTAATGTGAAAACGCATGAAACCGTCGTAATCTTGTAGAAAACATTGTAAAGTGGCGAGTAAAACGTTTTCTAACGATAGAAGTGCGAAGGTTAGGTTAGGTTAGGTTAGTTTAAGCTAGGTAGCGTCGTGAAACTACCAAAAACGACGTCATCTAACGAGATAGTGTTGTTTTATAGCGAGTATTAAACTGCGATGGGTGAAATGTTGTGAAAGCACACAAAACGGCATGAACAAGCCAAATACTGCGTGTTCTACCGTTACAAGTGCGAAACTGCTATATTGTGATATTCTCGTTAAAGCGCATGCAAGCATCGTGAAACCTTGAAGAACAATGTCATTTAGCGAGATACAGCGTTCTGTACTGCAATAAGTTGGTGAAAAACTGTGAGGTTATGCAAATATCGTAATTGTGAACAAAACAGTGTAATAGAGCGTTTTTAAATACAAGTGCGAATGTTAGGTTAGGTTAAGATATGAACCGTCGTAAAACCGCATTAAACAATGTCAATTACTGAGATGCAGTGTTTTTCACCATTAAAAGTGGGGAACTGCGATATTTAATGTGAAAGCGCTTGCAACCGTCGTTAGGTTAGGTTAGGTTAGGTTAGGTTTGGTTAGGTTAGGTTAGGTTAGGTTAGATTAGGTTAGGTTGGGTTGAGTTTGGTTAGGTTAGGTTAGGTTAGGTTAGGTTGGGTTAGGTTAGGTTAGGTTGGGTTAGGTTAGGTTAGGTTACGTTAGGTTAGGTTAGGTTACGTTAGGTTAGGTTAGGTTAGGTTACGTTAGGTTAGGTTAGGTTAGGTAAGGATAATTTGGTTAGGTTAGGTAAGGTTAGGTTAGGTTGGGTTGGGTGTTGTTGGGTTGGGTTGGGTTGGGTTAGGTTGGGTTAGGTTAGGTTAGGTTACGTTAGGTTAGGTTAGGTTAGGTTACGTTATGTTATGTTAGGTTAGGTTAGATTACGTTAGGTTGGGTTAGGTCAGGTAAGGTTAGGTTACGTTAGAATAGGTTAGGTTAGGTTACGTTAGGTTAGGTTAAGTTAGGTTACGTTAGAATAGGTTAGGTTAGGTTAGGTTAGCTTAGGTTAGGTTAGGTTAGGTTGGGTTGGGTTAGGTTGGGTTGGGTTGGGTTAGGTTAGGTTAGGTTAGGTTAGGTAAGGTTAGGTTAGGTTAGGTTAGGTTAGGTTAAGGTATGAACCGTCGTAAAACCGCATTAAACAATGTCACTTAGTGAGATGCAGTGTTTTTCACCTTTACAAGTTGGGAACTGTGATATCTAATGTGAAAGCGCTTGAAACCGTCGTAATGTTGTAGAAAGCAATGTAAAGTAGCGAGTAAAACGTTTTCTCACGATAGAAGTGCGAAGGTCATGTTAGGTTGAGTTATGTTAGTTTAAGCTAGGTAGCGTTGTGAAACTACCAAAAACAACGTCATCTAACGAGATAGTGTTGTTTTATTGCGAGTACGAAACTGCGATAGGTGAAATGTTGTGAAAGCACACAAAACGGCATGAACAAGCCAAATACTGCGTGTTGTACCGTTACAAGTGCGAAACTGCTATGTTGTGATATTCTCGTTAAAGCACATGAAAGCATCGTGAAACCTTAAAGAACGATGTCATTTAGCGAGATACAGCGTTCTGTACTGCAATAGGTTGGTGAAAAACTGTGAGGTTATGCAAATATCCTAATTGTGAACGAAACAGTGTAATAGAGCGTTTTTTAATACAAGTGCGAATGTTAGGTTAGGTTAAGATATGAACCGTCGTAAAACCGCATTAATCAATGTTACTTAGTGAGATGCAGTGTTTTTCACCATTACAAGTCGGGAACTGCGATATCTAATGTGAAAGCGCTTGCAAACGTCGTTAGGTTAGGTTAGGTTAGGTAAGGTTAGGTTACGTTAGGTTAGGTTACGTTAGGTTAGGTTAGGTTAGGTTAGGTTTGGTTAGGTTAGGTTAGGTTAGGGTATGTTAGGTAAGGTTTGGTTAGGTTAGGTTAGGTTAGGTTGGTTTAGGTAAGGTTAGGTTAGGTTAAGATATGAACCGCGCTAAAACCGCATTAAACAATGTCACTTAGTGAGATGCTGTGTTTTTCACCATTACAAGTCGGGAACTGCGATATCTAATGTGAAAGCGCATGAAACCGTCGTAATCTTGTAGAAAACATTGTAAAGTAGCGAATAAAACGTTTTCTAACGATAGAAGTGCGAAGGTTCGGTTAGTTTGAGTTATGTTAGTTTAAGCTAGGTAGCGTCGTGAAACCACCAAAAACGACGTCATCTAACGAGATAGTGTTGTTTTAATGCGAGTACGAAACTGCGATAGGTAAAATGTTGTGAAAGCACACAAAACGGCATGAACAAGCCAAATACTGCGTGTTGTACCGTTACAAGTGCGAAACTGCTATGTTGTGACATTCTCGGTAAAGCGCATGCAAGTATCGTGAAACCTTAAAGAACGATGTCATTTAGCGAGATACAGCGTTCTGTACTGTAATAAGTTGGTGAGAAACTGTGAGGTCAAGCAAATATCGTAATTGTGAACGAAAAAGTGTAATTGAGCGTCTTTAGATACAAGTGCGAATGTTAGGTTAGGTTGACATATCAACCGTCGTAAAACCGCATTAAACAATGTCACTTAGTGAGATGTAGTGTTTTTCAACATTACAAGTCGGGAACTACGATATCTAATGTGAAAGCGCATGAAACCGTCGTAATCTTGTAGAAAACATTGTAAAGTGGCGAGTAAAACGTTTTCTAACGATAGAAGTGCGAAGGTTAGGTTAGGTTAGGTTAGTTTAAGCTAGGTAGCGTCGTGAAACTACCAAAAACGACGTCATCTAACGAGATAGTGTTGTTTTATAGCGAGTATTAAACTGTGATAGGTGAAATGTTGTGAAAGCACACAAAACGGCATGAACAAGCCAAATACTGCGTGTTCTACCGTTACAAGTGCGAAACTGCTATATTGTCATATTCTCGTTAAAGCGCATGCAAGCATCGTGAAACCTTAAAGAACAATGTCATTTAGCGAGATACAGCGTTCTGTACTGCAATAAGTTGGTGAAAAACTGTGAGGTTATGCAAATATCGTAATTGTGAACAAAACAGTGTAATAGAGCGTTTTTAAATACAAGTGCGAATGTTAGGTTAGGTTAAGATATGAACCGTCGTAAAACCGCATTAAACAATGTCAATTACTGAGATGCAGTGTTTTTCACCATTAAAAGTGGGGAACTGCGATATTTAATGTGAAAGCGCTTGCAACCGTCGTTAGGTTAGGTTAGGTTAGGTTAGGTTAGGTTAGGTTTGGTTAGGTTAGGTTAGGTTAGGTTAGATTAGGTTAGGTTGGGTTGAGTTGGGTTAGGTTAGGTTAGGTTAGGTTAGGTTGGGTTAGGTTAGGTTAGGTTACGTTAGGTTAGGTTAGGTTACGTTAGGTTAGGTTAGGTTAGGTTACGTTAGGTTAGGTTAGGTTAGGTAAGGATAATTTGGTTAGGTTAGGTAAGGTTAGGTTAGGTTAGGTTAGGTTGGGTTGGGTTGGGTTAGGTTGGGTTAGGTTAGGTTAGGTTACGTTAGGTTAGGTTAGGTTAGGTTACGTTAGGTTATGTTAGGTTAGGTTAGGTTACGTTAGGTTAGGTTAGGTCAGGTAAGGTTAGGTTACGTTAGAATAGGTTAGGTTAGGTTACGTTAGGTTAGGTTAAGTTAGGTTACGTTAGAATAGGTTAGGTTAGGTTACGTTAGGTTAGGTTAGGTTAGGTTAGGTTAGGTTAGGTTAGGTTAGGTTAGGTTAGGTTAGGTTAGGTTAGGTTAGGTTAGGTTAGGTTAGGTTAGGTTAGGTTAGGTTAGGTTAGGTTGGGTTGGGTTGGGTTAGGTTGGGTTGGGTTGGGTTAGGTTAGGTTAGGTTAGGTAAGGTTAGGGTAGGTTAGGTTAGGTTTGGTTAAGGTATGAACCGTCGTAAAACCGCATTAAACAATGTCACTTAGTGAGATGCAGTGTTTTTCACCTTTACAAGTTGGGAACTGTGATATCTAATGTGAAAGCGCTTGAAACCGTCGTAATGTTGTAGAAAGCAATGTAAAGTAGCGAGTAAAACGTTTTCTCACGATAGAAGTGCGAAGGTCATGTTAGGTTGAGTTATGTTAGTTTAAGCTAGGTAGCGTCGTGAAACTACCAAAAACAACGTCATCTAACGAGATAGTGTTGTTTTATTGCGAGTACGAAACTGCGATAGGTGAAATGTTGTGAAAGCACACAAAACGGCATGAACAAGCCAAATACTGCGTGTTGTACCGTTACAAGTGCGAAACTGCTATGTTGTGATATTCTCGTTAAAGCGCATGCAAGCATCGTGAAACCTTAAAGAACGATGTCATTTAGCGAGATACAGCGTTCTGTACTGCAATAAGTTGGTGAAAAACTGTGAGGTTATGCAAATATCCTAATTGTGAACGAAACAGTGTAATAGAGCGTTTTTTAATACAAGTGCGAATTTTAGGTTAGGTTAAGATATGAACCGTCGTAAAACCGCATTAAACAATGTCACTTAGTGAGATGCAGTGTTTTTCACCTTTACAAGTTGGGAACTGTGATATCTAATGTGAAAGCGCTTGAAACCGTCGTAATGTTGTAGAAAGCAATGTAAAGTAGCGAGTAAAACGTTTTCTAACGATAGAAGTGCGAAGGTCATGTTAGGTTGAGTTATGTTAGTTTAAGCTAGGTAGCGTCGTGAAACTACCAAAAACAACGTCATCTAACGAGATAGTGTTGTTTTATTGCGAGTACGAAACTGCGATAGGTGAAATGTTGTGAAAGCACACAAAACGGCATGAACAAGCCAAATACTGCGTGTTGTACCGTTACAAGTGCGAAACTGCTATGTTGTGATATTCTCGTTAAAGCGCATGAAAGCATCGTGAAACCTTAAAGAACGATGTCATTTAGCGAGATACAGCGTTCTGTACTGCAATAAGTTGAAAAACTGTGAGGTTATGCAAATATCCTAATTGTGAACGAAACAGTGTAATAGAGCATTTTTTAATACAAGTGCGAATGTTAGGTTAGGTTAAGATATGAACCGTCGTAAAACCGCATTATTCAATGTCACTTAGTGAGATGCAGTGTTTTTCACCATTACAAGTCGGGAACTGCGATATCTAATGTGAAAGCGCTTGCAAACGTCGTTAGGTTAGGTTAGGTTAGGTTAGGTTAGGTTAGGTTAGGTTAGGTTACGTTAGGTTAGGTTAGGTTAGGTTAGGTTAGGTTAGGTTTGGTTAGGTTAGGTTAGGTTAGGGTATGTTAGGTTAGGTTAGGTTAGGTTAGGTTGGTTTAGGTAAGGTTAGGTTAGGTTAAGATATGAACCGCGCTAAAACCGCATTAAACAATGTCACTTAGTGAGATGCTGTGTTTTTCACCATTACAAGTCGGGAACTACGATATCTAATGTGAAAGCGCATGAAACCGTCGTAATCTTGTAGAAAACATTGTAAAGTTGCGAATAAAACGTTTTCTAACGATAGAAGTGCGAAGGTTAGGTTAGGTTAGGTTAGTTTAAGCTAGGTAGCGTCGTGAAACTACCAAAAACGACGTCATCTAACGAGATAGTGTTGTTTTATTGCGAGTATTAAACTGCGATAGGTGAAATGTTGTGAATGCACACAAAACGGCATGAACAAGCCAAATACTGCGTGTTCTACCGTTACAAGTGCGAAACTGCTATATTGTGATATTCTCGTTAAAGCGCATGCAAGCATCGTGAAACCTTAAAGAACAATTTCATTTAGCGAGATACAGCGTTCTGTACTGCAATAAGTTGGTGAAAAACTGTGAGGTTATGCAAATATCGTAATTGTGAACGAAACAGTGTAATAGAGCGTTTTTCAATACAAGTACGAATGTTAGGTTAGGTTAAGATATGAACCGTCGTAAAACCGCATTAAACAATGTCACTTAGTGAGATGCAGTGTTTTTCACCATTACAAGTTGGGAACTGCGATATCTAATGTGAAAGCGCTTGAAACCGTCGTAATGTTGTAGAAAGCAATGTAAAGTAGCGAGTAAAACGTTTTCTAACGATAGAAGTGCGAAGGTTATGTTAGGTTGAGTTATGTTAGTTTAAGCTAGGTAGCGTCGTGAAACCACCAAAAACGACGTCATCTAACGAGATAGTGTTGTTTTATTGCGAGTACGAAACTGCGATAGGTAAAATGTTGTGAAAGCACACAAAACGGCATGAACAAGCCAAATACTGCGTGTTGTACCGTTACAAGTGCGAAAGTGCTATGTTGTGACATTCTCGCTAAAGCGCATGCAAGTATCGTGAAACCTTAAAGAACGATGTCATTTAGCGAGATACAGCGTTCTGTACTGTAATAAGTTGGTGAGAAACTGTGAGGTCAAGCAAATATCGTAATTGTGAACGAAACAGTGTAATTGAGCGTCTTTAGATACAAGTGCGAATGTTAGGTTAGGTTGACATATGAACCGTCGTAAAACCGCATTAAACAATGTCACTTAGTGAGATATAGTGTTTTTCAACATTACAAGTCGGGAACTACGATATCTAATGTGAAAGCGCATGAAACCGTCGTAATCTTGTAGAAAACATTGTAGAGTGGCGAGTAAAACGTTTTCTAACGATAGAAGTGCGAAGGTTAGGTTAGGTTAGGTTAGTTTGAGCTAGGTAGCGTCGTGAAACTACCAAAAACGACGTCATCTAACGAGATAGTGTTGTTTTATAGCGAGTATTAAACTGCGATAGGTGAAATGTTGTGAAAGCACACAAAACGGCATGAACAAGCCAAATACTGCGTGTTCTACCGTTACAAGTGCGAAACTGCTATATTGTGATATTCTCGTTAAAGCGCATGCAAGCATCGTGAAACCTTAAAGAACAATGTCATTTAGCGAGATACAGCGTTCTGTACTGCAATAAGTTGGTGAAAAATTGTGAGGTTATGCAAATATCGTAATTGTGAACAAAACAGTGTAATAGAGCGTTTTTAGATACAAGTGCGAATGTTAGGTTAGGTTAAGATATGAACCGTCGTAAAACCGCATTAAACAATGTCAATTACTGAGATGCAGTGTTTTTCACCATTAAAAGTGGGGAACTGCGATATTTAATGTGAAAGCGCTTGCATTCGTCGTTAGGTTAGGTTAGGTTAGGTTAGGTTAGGTTAGGTTAGGTTTGGTTAGGTTAGGTTAGGTTAGGTTAGGTTAGGTTAGATTAGGTTAGGTTGGGTTGAGTTGGGTTAGGTTAGGTTAGGTTAGGTTAGGTTGGGTTAGGTCAGGTTAGGTTAGGTTAGGTTACGTTAGGTTAGGTTAGGTTACGTTAGGTTAGGTTAGGTTACGTTAGGTTAGGTTAGGTTAGGTAAGGATAATTTGGTTAGGTTAGGTAAGGTTAGGTTAGGTTAGGTTAGGTTGGGTTGGGTGTTGTTGGGTTGGGTTGGGTTGGGTTAGGTTGGGTTAGGTTAGGTTAGGTTACGTTAGGTTAGGTTAGGTTAGGTTACGTTAGGTTGTGTTAGGTTAGGTTAGGTTACGTTAGGTTAGGTTAGGTCAGGTAAGGTTAGGTTACGTTAGAATAGGTTAGGTTAGGTTACGTTAGGTTAGGTTAAGTTAGGTTAGGTTAGGTTAGGTTAGGTTGGGTTGGGTTGGGTTAGGTTGGGTTAGGTTAGGTTAGGTTAGGTTAGGTTGGGTTAGGTTAGTTTAGGTTAGGTTAGGTTAGGTTAGGTTGGGTTGGGTTGGGTTAGGTTAGGTTAGGTTAGGTAAGGTTAGGTTAGGTTAGGTTAGGTTAAGGTATGAACCGTCGTAAAACCGCATTAAACAATGTAACTTAGTGAGATGCAGTGTTTTTCACCTTTACAAGTTGGGAACTGTGATATCTAATGTGAAAGCGCTTGAAACCGTCGTAATGTTGTAGAAAGCAATGTAAAGTAGCGAGTAAAACGTTTTCTAACGATAGAAGTGCGAAGGTCATGTTAGGTTGAGTTATGTTAGTTTAAGCTAGGTAGCGTCGTGAAACTACCAAAAACAACGTCATCTAACGAGATAGTGTTGTTTTATTGCGAGTACGAAACTGCGATAGGTGAAATGTTTTGAAAGCACACAAAACGGCATGAACAAGCCAAATACTGCGTGTTGTACCGTTACAAGTGCGAAACTGCTATGTTGTGATATTCTCGTTAAAGCGCATGCAAGCATCGTGAAACCTTAAAGAACGATGTCATTTAGCGAGATACAGCGTTCTGTACTGCAATAAGTTGGTGAAAAACTGTGAGGTTATGCAAATATCCTAATTGTGAACGAAACAGTGTAATAGAGCGTTTTTTAATACAAGTGCGAATGTTAGGTTAGGTTAAGATATGAACCGTCGTAAAACCGCATTAAACAATGTCACTTAGTGAGATGCAGTGTTTTTCACCATTACAAGTCGGGAACTGCGATATCTAATGTGAAAGCGCTTGAAAACGTCGTTAGGTTAGGTTAGGTTAGGTTAGGTTAGGTTAGGTTACGTTAGGTTAGGTTAGGTTAGGTTTGGTTAGGTTAGGTTAGGTTAGGTTAGGGTATGTTAGGTAAGGTTTGGTTAGGTTAGGTTAGGTTGGTTTAGGTAAGGTTAGGTTAGGTTAAGATATGAACCGCGCTAAAACCACATTAAACAATGTCACTTAGTGAGATGCTGTGTTTTTCACCATTACAAGTCGGGAACTGCGATATCTAATGTGAAAGCGCATGAAACCGTCGTAATCTTGTAGAAAAGATTGTAAAGTAGCGAATAAAACGTTTTCTAACGATAGAAGTGCGAAGGTTCGGTTAGTTTGAGCTAGGTAGCGTCGTGAAGCCACCAAAAACGATGTCATCTAACGAGATAGTGTTGTTTTATTGCGAGTACGAAACTGCGATAGGTGAAATATTGGGAAAGCACACAAAATGGCATGAACTAGCCAGATACTGCGCCTTGTGCCGTTACAAGTGCGAAACTGCTATATTGTGATATTCTCGTTAAAGCGCATGCAAGCATCGTGAAACCTTAAAGAACAATGTCATTTAGCGAGATACAGCGTTCTGTACTGCAATAAGTTGGTGAAAAACTGTGAGGTTATGCAAATATCGTAATTGTGAACGAAACAGTGTAATAGAGCGTTTTTCAATACAAGTACGAATGTTAGGTTAGTTTAAGATATGAACCGTCGTAAAACCGCATTAAACAATGTCACTTAGTGAGATGCAGTGTTTTTCACCATTACAAGTTGGGAACTGCGATATCTAATGTGAAAGCGCTTGCAAACGTCGTTAGGTTAGGTTAGGTTAGGTTAGGTTAGGTTAGGTTTGGTTAGGTTAGGTTAGGTTAGGTTATGTTATGTTAGGTTGGGTTAGGTTAGGTTAGGTTACGTTAGGTTAAGGTATGAACCGTCGTAAAACCGCAATAAACAATGTCACTTAGTGAGATGCAGTGTTTTTCACCTTTACAAGTTGGGAACTGCGATATCTAATGTGAAAGCGCTTGAAACCGTCGTAATGTTGTAGAAAGCAATGTAAAGTAGCGAGTAAAACGTTTTCTAACGAAAGAAGTGCGAAGGTTATGTTAGGTTGAGTTATGTTAGTTTAAGCTAGGTAGCGTCGTGAAACCACCAAAAACGACGTCATCTAACGAGATAGTGTTGTTTTATTGCGAGTACGAAACTGCGATAGGTAAAATGTTGTGAAAGCACACAAAACGGCATGAACAAGCCAAATACTGCGTGTTGTACCGTTACAAGTGCGAAACTGCTATGTTGTGACATTCTCGGTAAAGCGCATGCAAGTATCGTGAAACCTTAAAGAACGATGTCATTTAGCGAGATACAGCGTTCTGTACTGTAATAAGTTGGTGAGAAACTGTGAGGTCAAGCAAATATCGTAATTGTGAACGAAACAGTGTAATTGAGCGTCTTTAGATACAAGTGCGAATGTTAGGTTAGGTTGACATATCAACCGTCGTAAAACCGCATTAAACAATGTCACTTAGTGAGATGTAGTGTTTTTCAACATTACAAGTCGGGAACTACGATATCTAATGTGAAAGCGCATGAAACCGTCGTAATCTTGTAGAAAACATTGTAAAGTGGCGAGTAAAACGTTTTCTAACGATAGAAGTGCGAAGGTTAGGTTAGGTTAGGTTAGTTTAAGCTAGGTAGCGTCGTGAAACTACCAAAAACGACGTCATCTAACGAGATAGTGTTGTTTTATAGCGAGTATTAAACTGCGATGGGTGAAATGTTGTGAAAGCACACAAAACGGCATGAACAAGCCAAATACTGCGTGTTCTACCGTTACAAGTGCGAAACTGCTATATTGTGATATTCTCGTTAAAGCGCATGCAAGCATCGTGAAACCTTGAAGAACAATGTCATTTAGCGAGATACAGCGTTCTGTACTGCAATAAGTTGGTGAAAAACTGTGAGGTTATGCAAATATCGTAATTGTGAACAAAACAGTGTAATAGAGCGTTTTTAAATACAAGTGCGAATGTTAGGTTAGGTTAAGATATGAACCGTCGTAAAACCGCATTAAACAATGTCAATTACTGAGATGCAGTGTTTTTCACCATTAAAAGTGGGGAACTGCGATATTTAATGTGAAAGCGCTTGCAACCGTCGTTAGGTTAGGTTAGGTTAGGTTAGGTTTGGTTAGGTTAGGTTAGGTTAGGTTAGATTAGGTTAGGTTGGGTTGAGTTTGGTTAGGTTAGGTTAGGTTAGGTTAGGTTGGGTTAGGTTAGGTTAGGTTGGGTTAGGTTAGGTTAGGTTACGTTAGGTTAGGTTAGGTTACGTTAGGTTAGGTTAGGTTAGGTTACGTTAGGTTAGGTTAGGTTAGGTAAGGATAATTTGGTTAGGTTAGGTAAGGTTAGGTTAGGTTGGGTTGGGTGTTGTTGGGTTGGGTTGGGTTGGGTTAGGTTGGGTTAGGTTAGGTTAGGTTACGTTAGGTTAGGTTAGGTTAGGTTACGTTATGTTATGTTAGGTTAGGTTAGATTACGTTAGGTTGGGTTAGGTCAGGTAAGGTTAGGTTACGTTAGAATAGGTTAGGTTAGGTTACGTTAGGTTAGGTTAAGTTAGGTTACGTTAGAATAGGTTAGGTTAGGTTAGGTTAGCTTAGGTTAGGTTAGGTTAGGTTGGGTTGGGTTAGGTTGGGTTGGGTTGGGTTAGGTTAGGTTAGGTTAGGTTAGGTAAGGTTAGGTTAGGTTAGGTTAGGTTAGGTTAAGGTATGAACCGTCGTAAAACCGCATTAAACAATGTCACTTAGTGAGATGCAGTGTTTTTCACCTTTACAAGTTGGGAACTGTGATATCTAATGTGAAAGCGCTTGAAACCGTCGTAATGTTGTAGAAAGCAATGTAAAGTAGCGAGTAAAACGTTTTCTCACGATAGAAGTGCGAAGGTCATGTTAGGTTGAGTTATGTTAGTTTAAGCTAGGTAGCGTCGTGAAACTACCAAAAACAACGTCATCTAACGAGATAGTGTTGTTTTATTGCGAGTACGAAACTGCGATAGGTGAAATGTTGTGAAAGCACACAAAACGGCATGAACAAGCCAAATACTGCGTGTTGTACCGTTACAAGTGCGAAACTGCTATGTTGTGATATTCTCGTTAAAGCGCATGCAAGCATCGTGAAACCTTAAAGAACGATGTCATTTAGCGAGATACAGCGTTCTGTACTGCAATAAGTTGGTGAAAAACTGTGAGGTTATGCAAATATCCTAATTGTGAACGAAACAGTGTAATAGAGCGTTTTTTAATACAAGTGCGAATGTTAGGTTAGGTTAAGATATGAACCGTCGTAAAACCGCATTAAACAATGTCACTTAGTGAGATGCAGTGTTTTTCACCTTTACAAGTTGGGAACTGTGATATCTAATGTGAAAACGCTTGAAACCGTCGTAATGTTGTAGAAAGCAATGTAAAGTAGCGAGTAAAACGTTTTCTAACGATAGAAGTGCGAAGGTCATGTTAGGTTGAGTTATGTTAGTTTAAGCTAGGTAGCGTTGTGAAACTACCAAAAACAACGTCATCTAACGAGATAGTGTTGTTTTATTGCGAGTACGAAACTGCGATAGGTGAAATGTTGTGAAAGCACACAAAACGGCATGAACAAGCCAAATACTGCGTGTTGTACCGTTACAAGTGCGAAACTGCTATGTTGTGATATTCTCGTTAAAGCACATGAAAGCATCGTGAAACCTTAAAGAACGATGTCATTTAGCGAGATACAGCGTTCTGTACTGCAATAGGTTGGTGAAAAACTGTGAGGTTATGCAAATATCCTAATTGTGAACGAAACAGTGTAATAGAGCGTTTTTTAATACAAGTGCGAATGTTAGGTTAGGTTAAGATATGAACCGTCGTAAAACCGCATTAATCAATGTTACTTAGTGAGATGCAGTGTTTTTCACCATTACAAGTCGGGAACTGCGATATCTAATGTGAAAGCGCTTGCAAACGTCGTTAGGTTAGGTTAGGTTAGGTTAGGTTAGGTTACGTTAGGTTAGGTTACGTTAGGTTAGGTTAGGTTAGGTAAGGTTTGGTTAGGTTAGGTTAGGTTAGGTTGGTTTAGGTAAGGTTAGGTTAGGTTAAGATATGAACCGCGCTAAAACCGCATTAAACAATGTCACTTAGTGAGATGCTGTGTTTTTCACCATTACAAGTCGGGAACTGCGATATCTAATGTGAAAGCGCATGAAACCGTCGTAATCTTGTAGAAAACATTGTAAAGTAGCGAATAAAACGTTTTCTAACGATAGAAGTGCGAAGGTTCGGTTAGTTTGAGTTATGTTAGTTTAAGCTAGGTAGCGTCGTGAAACCACCAAAAACGACGTCATCTAACGAGATAGTGTTGTTTTAATGCGAGTACGAAACTGCGATAGGTAAAATGTTGTGAAAGCACACAAAACGGCATGAACAAGCCAAATACTGCGTGTTGTACCGTTACAAGTGCGAAACTGCTATGTTGTGACATTCTCGGTAAAGCGCATGCAAGTATCGTGAAACCTTAAAGAACGATGTCATTTAGCGAGATACAGCGTTCTGTACTGTAATAAGTTGGTGAGAAACTGTGAGGTCAAGCAAATATCGTAATTGTGAACGAAAAAGTGTAATTGAGCGTCTTTAGATACAAGTGCGAATGTTAGGTTAGGTTGACATATCAACCGTCGTAAAACCGCATTAAACAATGTCACTTAGTGAGATGTAGTGTTTTTCAACATTACAAGTCGGGAACTACGATATCTAATGTGAAAGCGCATGAAACCGTCGTAATCTTGTAGAAAACATTGTAAAGTGGCGAGTAAAACGTTTTCTAACGATAGAAGTGCGAAGGTTAGGTTAGGTTAGGTTAGTTTAAGCTAGGTAGCGTCGTGAAACTACCAAAAACGACGTCATCTAACGAGATAGTGTTGTTTTATAGCGAGTATTAAACTGTGATAGGTGAAATGTTGTGAAAGCACACAAAACGGCATAAACAAGCCAAATACTGCGTGTTCTACCGTTACAAGTGCGAAACTGCTATATTGTCATATTCTCGTTAAAGCGCATGCAAGCATCGTGAAACCTTAAAGAACAATGTCATTTAGCGAGATACAGCGTTCTGTACTGCAATAAGTTGGTGAAAAACTGTGAGGTTATGCAAATATCGTAATTGTGAACAAAACAGTGTAATAGAGCGTTTTTAAATACAAGTGCGAATGTTAGGTTAGGTTAAGATATGAACCGTCGTAAAACCGCATTAAACAATGTCAATTACTGAGATGCAGTGTTTTTCACCATTAAAAGTGGGGAACTGCGATATTTAATGTGAAAGCGCTTGCAACCGTCGTTAGGTTAGGTTAGGTTAGGTTAGGTTAGGTTAGGTTTGGTTAGGTTAGGTTAGGTTAGGTTAGATTAGGTTAGGTTGGGTTGAGTTGGGTTAGGTTAGGTTAGGTTAGGTTAGGTTGGGTTAGGTTAGGTTACGTTAGGTTAGGTTAGGTTACGTTAGGTTAGGTTAGGTTAGGTTACGTTAGGTTAGGTTAGGTTAGGTAAGGATAATTTGGTTAGGTTAGGTAAGGTTAGGTTAGGTTAGGTTAGGTTGGGTTGGGTTGGGTTAGGTTGGGTTAGGTTAGGTTAGGTTACGTTAGGTTAGGTTAGGTTAGGTTACGTTAGGTTATGTTAGGTTAGGTTAGGTTACGTTAGGTTAGGTTAGGTCAGGTAAGGTTAGGTTACGTTAGAATAGGTTAGGTTAGGTTACGTTAGGTTAGGTTAAGTTAGGTTACGTTAGAATAGGTTAGGTTAGGTTACGTTAGGTTAGGTTAAGTTAGGTTAGGTTAGGTTTGGTTAGGTTAGGTTAGGTTAGCTTAGGTTAGGTTAGGTTGGGTTGGGTAGGGTTAGGTTGGGTTGGGTTGGGTTAGGTTAGGTTAGGTTAGGTAAGGTTAGGTTAGGTTAGGTTAGGTTTGGTTAAGGTATGAACCGTCGTAAAACCGCATTAAACAATGTCACTTAGTGAGATGCAGTGTTTTTCACCTTTACAAGTTGGGAACTGTGATATCTAATGTGAAAGCGCTTGAAACCGTCGTAATGTTGTAGAAAGCAATGTAAAGTAGCGAGTAAAACGTTTTCTAACGATAGAAGTGCGAAGGTCATGTTAGGTTGAGTTATGTTAGTTTAAGCTAGGTAGCGTCGTGAAACTACCAAAAACAACGTCATCTAACGAGATAGTGTTGTTTTATTGCGAGTACGAAACTGCGATAGGTGAAATGTTGTGAAAGCACACAAAACGGCATGAACAAGCCAAATACTGCGTGTTGTACCGTTACAAGTGCGAAACTGCTATGTTGTGATATTCTCGTTAAAGCGCATGAAAGCATCGTGAAACCTTAAAGAACGATGTCATTTAGCGAGATACAGCGTTCTGTACTGCAATAAGTTGAAAAACTGTGAGGTTATGCAAATATCCTAATTGTGAACGAAACAGTGTAATAGAGCATTTTTTAATACAAGTGCGAATGTTAGGTTAGGTTAAGATATGAACCGTCGTAAAACCGCATTATTCAATGTCACTTAGTGAGATGCAGTGTTTTTCACCATTACAAGTCGGGAACTGCGATATCTAATGTGAAAGCGCTTGCAAACGTCGTTAGGTTAGGTTAGGTTAGGTTAGGTTACGTTAGGTTAGGTTAGGTTAGGTTAGGTTAGGTTAGGTTACGTTAGGTTAGGTTAGGTTAGGTTAGGTTAGGTTAGGTTTGGTTAGGTTAGGTTAGGTTAGGGTATGTTAGGTTAGGTTAGGTTAGGTTAGGTTGGTTTAGGTAAGGTTAGGTTAGGTTAAGATATGAACCGCGCTAAAACCGCATTAAACAATGTCACTTAGTGAGATGCTGTGTTTTTCACCATTACAAGTCGGGAACTACGATATCTAATGTGAAAGCGCATGAAACCGTCGTAATCTTGTAGAAAACATTGTAAAGTTGCGAATAAAACGTTTTCTAACGATAGAAGTGCGAAGGTTAGGTTAGGTTAGGTTAGTTTAAGCTAGGTAGCGTCGTGAAACTACCAAAAACGACGTCATCTAACGAGATAGTGTTGTTTTATTGCGAGTATTAAACTGCGATAGGTGAAATGTTGTGAATGCACACAAAACGGCATGAACAAGCCAAATACTGCGTGTTCTACCGTTACAAGTGCGAAACTGCTATATTGTGATATTCTCGTTAAGGCGCATGCAAGCATCGTGAAACCTTAAAGAACAATTTCATTTAGCGAGATACAGCGTTCTGTACTGCAATAAGTTGGTGAAAAACTGTGAGGTTATGCAAATATCGTAATTGTGAACGAAACAGTGTAATAGAGCGTTTTTCAATACAAGTACGAATGTTAGGTTAGGTTAAGATATGAACCGTCGTAAAACCGCATTAAACAATGTCACTTAGTGAGATGTAGTGTTTTTCAACATTACAAGTCGGGAACTACGATATCTAATGTGAAAGCGCATGAAACCGTCGTAATCTTGTAGAAAACATTGTAAAGTGGCGAGTAAAACGTTTTCTAACGATAGAAGTGCGAAGGTTAGAATAGGTTAGGTTAGTTTAAGCTAGGTAGCGTCGTGAAACTACCAAAAACGACGTCATCTAACGAGATAGTGTTGTTTTATAGCGAGTATTAAACTGCGATGGGTGAAATGTTGTGAAAGCACACAAAACGGCATGAACAAGCCAAATACTGCGTGTTCTACCGTTACAAGTGCGAAACTGCTATATTGTGATATTCTCGTTAAAGCGCATGCAAGCATCGTGAAACCTTAAAGAACAATGTCATTTAGCGAAATACAGCGTTCTGTACTGCAATAAGTTGGTGAAAAACTGTGAGGTTATGCAAATATCGTAATTGTGAACGAAACAGTGTAATAGAGCGTTTTTCAATACAAGTACGAATGTTAGGTTAGGTTAAGATATGAACCGTCGTAAAACCGCATTAAACAATGTCACTTAGTGAGATGCTGTGTTTTTCACCATTACAAGTCGGGAACTGCGATATCTAATGTGAAAGCGCATGAAACCGTCGTAATCTTGTAGAAAACATTGTAAAGTAGCGAATAAAACGTTTTCTAACGATAGAAGTGCGAAGGTTCGGTTAGTTTGAGTTATGTTAGTTTAAGCTAGGTAGCGTCGTGAAACCACCAAAAACGACGTCATCTAACGAGATAGTGTTGTTTTAATGCGAGTACGAAACTGCGATAGGTAAAATGTTGTGAAAGCACACAAAACGGCATGAACAAGCCAAATACTGCGTGTTGTACCGTTACAAGTGCGAAACTGCTATGTTGTGACATTCTCGGTAAAGCGCATGCAAGTATCGTGAAACCTTAAAGAACGATGTCATTTAGCGAGATACAGCGTTCTGTACTGTAATAAGTTGGTGAGAAACTGTGAGGTCAAGCAAATATCGTAATTGTGAACGAAAAAGTGTAATTGAGCGTCTTTAGATACAAGTGCGAATGTTAGGTTAGGTTGACATATCAACCGTCGTAAAACCGCATTAAACAATGTCACTTAGTGAGATGTAGTGTTTTTCAACATTACAAGTCGGGAACTACGATATCTAATGTGAAAGCGCATGAAACCGTCGTAATCTTGTAGAAAACATTGTAAAGTGGCGAGTAAAACGTTTTCTAACGATAGAAGTGCGAAGGTTAGGTTAGGTTAGGTTAGTTTAAGCTAGGTAGCGTCGTGAAACTACCAAAAACGACGTCATCTAACGAGATAGTGTTGTTTTATAGCGAGTATTAAACTGTGATAGGTGAAATGTTGTGAAAGCACACAAAACGGCATGAACAAGCCAAATACTGCGTGTTCTACCGTTACAAGTGCGAAACTGCTATATTGTCATATTCTCGTTAAAGCGCATGCAAGCATCGTGAAACCTTAAAGAACAATGTCATTTAGCGAGATACAGCGTTCTGTACTGCAATAAGTTGGTGAAAAACTGTGAGGTTATGCAAATATCGTAATTGTGAACAAAACAGTGTAATAGAGCGTTTTTAAATACAAGTGCGAATGTTAGGTTAGGTTAAGATATGAACCGTCGTAAAACCGCATTAAACAATGTCAATTACTGAGATGCAGTGTTTTTCACCATTAAAAGTGGGGAACTGCGATATTTAATGTGAAAGCGCTTGCAACCGTCGTTAGGTTAGGTTAGGTTAGGTTAGGTTAGGTTTGGTTAGGTTAGGTTAGGTTAGGTTAGATTAGGTTAGGTTGGGTTGAGTTGGGTTAGGTTAGGTTAGGTTAGGTTAGGTTGGGTTAGGTTAGGTTACGTTAGGTTAGGTTAGGTTACGTTAGGTTAGGTTAGGTTAGGTTACGTTAGGTTAGGTTAGGTTAGGTAAGGATAATTTGGTTAGGTTAGGTAAGGTTAGGTTAGGTTAGGTTAGGTTGGGTTGGGTTGGGTTAGGTTGGGTTAGGTTAGGTTAGGTTACGTTAGGTTAGGTTAGGTTAGGTTACGTTAGGTTATGTTAGGTTAGGTTAGGTTACGTTAGGTTAGGTTAGGTCAGGTAAGGTTAGGTTACGTTAGAATAGGTTAGGTTAGGTTACGTTAGGTTAGGTTAAGTTAGGTTACGTTAGAATAGGTTAGGTTAGGTTACGTTAGGTTAGGTTAAGTTAGGTTAGGTTAGGTTTGGTTAGGTTAGGTTAGGTTAGCTTAGGTTAGGTTAGGTTGGGTTGGGTAGGGTTAGGTTGGGTTGGGTTGGGTTAGGTTAGGTTAGGTTAGGTAAGGTTAGGTTAGGTTAGGTTAGGTTTGGTTAAGGTATGAACCGTCGTAAAACCGCATTAAACAATGTCACTTAGTGAGATGCAGTGTTTTTCACCTTTACAAGTTGGGAACTGTGATATCTAATGTGAAAGCGCTTGAAACCGTCGTAATGTTGTAGAAAGCAATGTAAAGTAGCGAGTAAAACGTTTTCTCACGATAGAAGTGCGAAGGTCATGTTAGGTTGAGTTATGTTAGTTTAAGCTAGGTAGCGTCGTGAAACTACCAAAAACAACGTCATCTAACGAGATAGTGTTGTTTTATTCCGAGTACGAAACTGCGATAGGTGAAATGTTGTGAAAGCACACAAAACGGCATGAACAAGCCAAATACTGCGTGTTGTACCGTTACAAGTGCGAAACTGCTATGTTGTGATATTCTCGTTAAAGCGCATGCAAGCATCGTGAAACCTTAAAGAACGATGTCATTTAGCGAGATACAGCGTTCTGTATTGCAATAAGTTGGTGAAAAACTGTGAGGTTATGCAAATATCCTAATTGTGAACGAAACAGTGTAATAGAGCGTTTTTTAATACAAGTGCGAATTTTAGGTTAGGTTAAGATATGAACCGTCGTAAAACCGCATTAAACAATGTCACTTAGTGAGATGCAGTGTTTTTCACCTTTACAAGTTGGGAACTGTGATATCTAATGTGAAAGCGCTTGAAACCGTCGTAATGTTGTAGAAAGCAATGTAAAGTAGCGAGTAAAACGTTTTCTAACGATAGAAGTGCGAAGGTCATGTTAGGTTGAGTTATGTTAGTTTAAGCTAGGTAGCGTCGTGAAACTACCAAAAACAACGTCATCTAACGAGATAGTGTTGTTTTATTGCGAGTACGAAACTGCGATAGGTGAAATGTTGTGAAAGCACACAAAACGGCATGAACAAGCCAAATACTGCGTGTTGTACCGTTACAAGTGCGAAACTGCTATGTTGTGATATTCTCGTTAAAGCGCATGAAAGCATCGTGAAACCTTAAAGAACGATGTCATTTAGCGAGATACAGCGTTCTGTACTGCAATAAGTTGAAAAACTGTGAGGTTATGCAAATATCCTAATTGTGAACGAAACAGTGTAATAGAGCATTTTTTAATACAAGTGCGAATGTTAGGTTAGGTTAAGATATGAACCGTCGTAAAACCGCATTATTCAATGTCACTTAGTGAGATGCAGTGTTTTTCACCATTACAAGTCGGGAACTGCGATATCTAATGTGAAAGCGCTTGCAAACGTCGTTAGGTTAGGTTAGGTTAGGTTAGGTTACGTTAGGTTAGGTTAGGTTAGGTTAGGTTAGGTTAGGTTAGGTTACGTTAGGTTAGGTTAGGTTAGGTTAGGTTAGGTTAGGTTTGGTTAGGTTAGGTTAGGTTAGGGTATGTTAGGTTAGGTTAGGTTAGGTTAGGTTGGTTTAGGTAAGGTTAGGTTAGGTTAAGATATGAACCGCGCTAAAACCGCATTAAACAATGTCACTTAGTGAGATGCTGTGTTTTTCACCATTACAAGTCGGGAACTACGATATCTAATGTGAAAGCGCATGAAACCGTCGTAATCTTGTAGAAAACATTGTAAAGTTGCGAATAAAACGTTTTCTAACGATAGAAGTGCGAAGGTTAGGTTAGGTTAGGTTAGTTTAAGCTAGGTAGCGTCGTGAAACTACCAAAAACGACGTCATCTAACGAGATAGTGTTGTTTTATTGCGAGTATTAAACTGCGATAGGTGAAATGTTGTGAATGCACACAAAACGGCATGAACAAGCCAAATACTGCGTGTTCTACCGTTACAAGTGCGAAACTGCTATATTGTGATATTCTCGTTAAAGCGCATGCAAGCATCGTGAAACCTTAAAGAACAATTTCATTTAGCGAGATACAGCGTTCTGTACTGCAATAAGTTGGTGAAAAACTGTGAGGTTATGCAAATATCGTAATTGTGAACGAAACAGTGTAATAGAGCGTTTTTCAATACAAGTACGAATGTTAGGTTAGGTTAAGATATGAACCGTCGTAAAACCGCATTAAACAATGTCACTTAGTGAGATGTAGTGTTTTTCAACATTACAAGTCGGGAACTACGATATCTAATGTGAAAGCGCATGAAACCGTCGTAATCTTGTAGAAAACATTGTAAAGTGGCGAGTAAAACGTTTTCTAACGATAGAAGTGCGAAGGTTAGGTTAGGTTAGGTTAGTTTAAGCTAGGTAGCGTCGTGAAACTACCAAAAACGACGTCATCTAACGAGATAGTGTTGTTTTATAGCGAGTATTAAACTGCGATGGGTGAAATGTTGTGAAAGCACACAAAACGGCATGAACAAGCCAAATACTGCGTGTTCTACCGTTACAAGTGCGAAACTGCTATATTGTGATATTCTCGTTAAAGCGCATGCAAGCATCGTGAAACCTTAAAGAACAATGTCATTTAGCGAAATACAGCGTTCTGTACTGCAATAAGTTGGTGAAAAACTGTGAGGTTATGCAAATATCGTAATTGTGAACGAAACAGTGTAATAGAGCGTTTTTCAATACAAGTACGAATGTTAGGTTAGGTTAAGATATGAACCGTCGTAAAACCGCATTAAACAATGTCACTTAGTGAGATGCAGTGTTTTTCACCATTACAAGTTGGGAACTGCGATATCTAATGTGAAAGCGCTTGAAACCGTCGTAATGTTGTAGAAAGCAATGTAAAGTAGCGAGTAAAACGTTTTCTAACGATAGAAGTGCGAAGGTTATGTTAGGTTGAGTTATGTTAGTTTAAGCTAGGTAGCGTCGTGAAACCACCAAAAACGACGTCATCTAACGAGATAGTGTTGTTTTATTGCGAGTACGAAACTGCGATAGGTAAAATGTTGTGAAAGCACACAAAACGGCATGAACAAGCCAAATACTGCGTGTTGTACCGTTACAAGTGCGAAACTGCTATGTTGTGACATTCTCGGTAAAGCGCATGCAAGTATCGTGAAACCTTAAAGAACGATGTCATTTAGCGAGATACAGCGTTCTGTACTGTAATAAGTTGGTGAGAAACTGTGAGGTCAAGCAAATATCGTAATTGTGAACGAAACAGTGTAATTGAGCGTCTTTAGATACAAGTGCGAATGTTAGGTTAGGTTGACATATCAACCGTCGTAAAACCGCATTAAACAATGTCACTTAGTGAGATGTAGTGTTTTTCAACATTACAAGTCGGGAACTACGATATCTAATGTGAAAGGGCATGAAACCGTCGTAATCTTGTAGAAAACATTGTAAAGTGGCGAGTAAAACGTTTTCTAACGATAGAAGTGCGAAGGTTAGGTTAGGTTAGGTTAGTTTAAGCTAGGTAGCGTCGTGAAACTACCAAAAACGACGTCATCTAACGAGATAGTGTTGTTTTATAGCGAGTATTAAACTGCGATGGGTGAAATGTTGTGAAAGCACACAAAACGGCATGAACAAGCCAAATACTGCGTGTTCTACCGTTACAAGTGCGAAACTGCTATATTGTGATATTCTCGTTAAAGCGCATGCAAGCATCGTGAAACCTTAAAGAACAATGTCATTTAGCGAGATACAGCGTTCTGTACTACAATAAGTTGGTGAAAAACTGTGAGGTTATGCAAATATCGTAATTGTGAACGAAACAGTGTAATAGAGCGTTTTTCAATACAAGTACGAATGTTAGGTTAGGTTAAGATATGAACCGTCGTAAAACCGCATTAAACAATGTCACTTAGTGAGATGCAGTGTTTTTCACCATTACAAGTTGGGAACTGCGATATCTAATGTGAAAGCGCTTGAAACCGTCGTAATGTTGTAGAAAGCAATGTAAAGTAGCGAGTAAAACGTTTTCTAACGATAGAAGTGCGAAGGTTATGTTAGGTTGAGTTATGTTAGTTTAAGCTAGGTAGCGTCGTGAAACCACCAAAAACGACGTCATCTAACGAGATAGTGTTGTTTTATTGCGAGTACGAAACTGCGATAGGTAAAATGTTGTGAAAGCACACAAAACGGCATGAACAAGCCAAATACTGCGTGTTGTACCGTTACAAGTGCGAAACTGCTATGTTGTGACATTCTCGGTAAAGCGCATGCAAGTATCGTGAAACCTTAAAGAACGATGTCATTTAGCGAGATACAGCGTTCTGTACTGTAATAAGTTGGTGAGAAACTGTGAGGTCAAGCAAATATCGTAATGGTGAACGAAACAGTGTAATTGAGCGTCTTTAGATACAAGTGCGAATGTTAGGTTAGGTTGACATATCAACCGTCGTAAAACCGCATTAAACAATGTCACTTAGTGAGATGTAGTGTTTTTCAACATTACAAGTCGGGAACTACGATATCTAATGTGAAAGCGCATGAAACCGTCGTAATCTTGTAGAAAACATTGTAAAGTGGCGAGTAAAACGTTTTCTAACGATAGAAGTGCGAAGGTTAGGTTAGGTTAGGTTAGTTTAAGCTAGGTAGCGTCGTGAAACTACCAAAAACGACGTCATCTAACGAGATAGTGTTGTTTTATAGCGAGTATTAAACTGCGATGGGTGAAATGTTGTGAAAGCACACAAAACGGCATGAACAAGCCAAATACTGCGTGTTCTACCGTTACAAGTGCGAAACTGCTATATTGTGATATTCTCGTTAAAGCGCATGCAAGCATCGTGAAACCTTGAAGAACAATGTCATTTAGCGAGATACAGCGTTCTGTACTGCAATAAGTTGTTGAAAAACTGTGAGGTTATGCAAATATCGTAATTGTGAACAAAACAGTGTAATAGAGCGTTTTTAAATACAAGTGCGAATGTTAGGTTAGGTTAAGATATGAACCGTCGTAAAACCGCATTAAACAATGTCAATTACTGAGATGCAGTGTTTTTCACCATTAAAAGTGGGGAACTGCGATATTTAATGTGAAAGCGCTTGCAACCGTCGTTAGGTTAGGTTAGGTTAGGTTAGGTTAGGTTAGGTTAGGTTAGGTTTGGTTAGGTTAGGTTAGGTTAGGTTAGATTAGGTTAGGTTGGGTTGAGTTGGGTTAGGTTAGGTTAGGTTCGGTTAGGTTGGGTTAGGTTAGGTTAGGTTACGTTAGGTTAGGTTAGGTTACGTTAGGTTAGGTTAGGTTAGGTTACGTTAGGTTAGGTTAGGTAAGGATAATTTGGTTAGGTTAGGTAAGGTTAGGTTAGGTTATGTTAGGTTGGGTTGGGTGTTGTTGGGTTGGGTTGGGTTGGGTTAGGTTGGGTTAGGTTAGGTTAGGTTACGTTAGGTTAGGTTAGGTTACGTTAGGTTATGTTAGGTTAGGTTAGGTTACGTTAGGTTAGGTTAGGTCATGTAAGGTTAGGTTACGTTAGAATAGGTTAGGTTAGGTTACGTTAGGTTAGGTTAAGTTAGGTTAGGTTAGGTTTGGTTAGGTTAGGTTAGGTTAGCTTAGGTTAGGTTAGGTTGGGTTGGGTTGGGTTAGGTTGGGTTGGGTTAGGTTAGGTTAGGTTAGGTAAGGTTAGGTTAGGTTAGGTTAGGTTTGGTTAAGGTATGAACCGTCGTAAAACCGCATTAAACAATGTCACTTAGTGAGATGCAGTGTTTTTCACCTTTACAAGTTGGGAACTGTGATATCTAATGTGAAAGCGCTTGAAACCGTCGTAATGTTGTAGAAAGCAATGTAATGTAGCGAGTAAAACGTTTTCTCACGATAGAAGTGCGAAGGTCATGTTAGGTTGAGTTATGTTAGTTTAAGCTAGGTAGCGTCGTGAAACTACCAAAAACAACGTCATCTAACGAGATAGTGTTGTTTTATTGCGAGTACGAAACTGCGATAGGTGAAATGTTGTGAAAGCACACAAAACGGCATGAACAAGCCAAATACTGCGTGTTGTACCGTTACAAGTGCGAAACTGCTATGTTGTGATATTCTCGTTAAAGCGCATGCAAGCATCGTGAAACCTTAAAGAACGATGTCATTTAGCGAGATACAGCGTTCTGTACTGCAATAAGTTGGTGAAAAACTGTGAGGTTATGCAAATATCCTAATTGTGAACGAAACAGTGTAATAGAGCGTTTTTTAATACAAGTGCGAATGTTAGGTTAGGTTAAGATATGAACCGTCGTAAAACCGCATTAAACAATGTCACTTAGTGAGATGCAGTGTTTTTCACCTTTACAAGTTGGGAACTGTGATATCTAATGTGAAAGCGCTTGAAACCGTCGTAATGTTGTAGAAAGCAATGTAAAGTAGCGAGTAAAACGTTTTCTAACGACAGAAGTGCGAAGGTCATGTTAGGTTGAGTCATGTTAGTTTAAGCTAGGTAGCGTCGTGAAACTACCAAAAACAACGTCATCTAACGAGATAGTGTTGTTTTATTGCGAGTACGAAACTGCGATAGGTGAAATGTTGTGAAAGCACACAAAACGGCATGAACAAGCCAAATACTGCGTGTTGTACCGTTACAAGTGCGAAACTGCTATGTTGTGATATTCTCGTTAAAGCGCATGAAAGCATCGTGAAACCTTAAAGAACGATGTCATTTAGCGAGATACAGCGTTCTGTACTGCAATAAGTTGAAAAACTGTGAGGTTATGCAAATATCCTAATTGTGAACGAAACAGTGTAATAGAGCATTTTTTATTACAAGTGCGAATGTTAGGTTAGGTTAAGATATGAACCGTCGTAAAACCGCATTATTCAATGTCACTTAGTGAGATGCAGTGTTTTTCACCATTACAAGTCGGGAACTGCGATATCTAATGTGAAAGCGCTTGCAAACGTCGTTAGGTTAGGTTAGGTTAGGTTAGGTTAGGTTACGTTAGGTTAGGTTAGGTTAGGTTAGGTTACGTTAGGTTAGGTTAGGTTAGGTTAGGTTAGGTTAGGTTAGGTTTGGTTAGGTTAGGTTAGGTTAGGTTAGGGTATGTTAGGTTAGGTTAGGTTAGGTTGGTTTAGGTAAGGTTAGGTTAGGTTAAGATATGAACCGCGCTAAAACCGCATTAAACAATGTCACTTAGTGAGATGCTGTGTTTTTCACCATTACAAGTCGGGAACTACGATATCTAATGTGAAAGCGCATGAAACCGTCGTAATCTTGTAGAAAACATTGTAAAGTTGCGAATAAAATGTTTTCTAACGATAGAAGTGCGAAGGTTAGGTTAGGTTAGGTTAGTTTAAGCTAGGTAGCGTCGTGAAACTACCAAAAACGACGTCATCTAACGAGATAGTGTTGTTTTATTGCGAGTATTAAACTGCGATAGGTGAAATGTTGTGAATGCACACAAAACGGCATGAACAAGCCAAATACTGCGTGTTCTACCGTTACAAGTGCGAAACTGCTATATTGTGATATTCTCGTTAAAGCGCATGCAAGCATCGTGAAACCTTAAAGAACAATTTCATTTAGCGAGATACAGCGTTCTGTACTGCAATAAGTTGGTGAAAAACTGTGAGGTTATGCAAATATCGTAATTGTGAACGAAACAGTGTAATAGAGCGTTTTTCAATACAAGTACGAATGTTAGGTTAGGTTAAGATATGAACCGTCGTAAAACCGCATTAAACAATGTCACTTAGTGAGATGCAGTGTTTTTAACCATTACAAGTTGGGAACTGCGATATCTAATGTGAAAGCGCTTGAAACCGTCGTAATGTTGTAGAAAGCAATGTAAAGTAGCGAGTAAAACGTTTTCTAACGATAGAAGTGCGAAGGTTATGTTAGGTTGAGTTATGTTAGTTTAAGCTAGGTAGCGTCGTGAAACCACCAAAAACGACGTCATCTAACGAGATAGTGTTGTTTTATTGCGAGTACGAAACTGCGATAGGTAAAATGTTGTGAAAGCACACAAAACGGCATGAACAAGCCAAATACTGCGTGTTGTACCGTTACAAGTGCGAAACTGCTATGTTGTGACATTCTCGGTAAAGCGCATGCAAGTATCGTGAAACCTTAAAGAACGATGTCATTTAGCGAGATACAGCGTTCTGTACTGCAATAAGTTGGTGAAAAACTGTGAGGTTATGCAAATATCGTAATTGTGAACGAAACAGTGTAATTGAGCGTCTTTAGATACAAGTGCGAATGTTAGGTTAGGTTGACATATCAACCGTCGTAAAACCGCATTAAACAATGTCACTTAGTGACATGTAGTGTTTTTCAACATTACAAGTCGGGAACTACGATATCTAATGTGAAAGCGCATGAAACCGTCGTAATCTTGTAGAAAACATTGTAAAGTGGCGAGTAAAACGTTTTCTAACGATAGAAGTGCGAAGGTTAGGTTAGGTTAGGTTAGTTTAAGCTAGGTAGCGTCGTGAAACTACCAAAAACGACGTCATCTAACGAGATAGTGTTGTTTTATAGCGAGTATTAAACTGCGATGGGTGAAATGTTGTGAAAGCACACAAAACGGCATGAACAAGCCAAATACTGCGTGTTCTACCGTTACAAGTGCGAAACTGCTATATTGTGATATTCTCGTTAAAGCGCATGCAAGCATCGTGAAACCTTAAAGAACAATGTCATTTAGCGAGATACAGCGTTCTGTACTGCAATAAGTTGGTGAAAAACTGTGAGGTTATGCAAATATCGTAATTGTGAACGAAACAGTGTAATAGAGCGTTCTTCAATACAAGTACGAATGTTAGGTTAGGTTAAGATATGAACCGTCGTAAAACCGCATTAAACAATGTCACTTAGTGAGATGCAGTGTTTTTCACCATTACAAGTTGGGAACTGCGATATCTAATGTGAAAGCGCTTGAAACCGTCGTAATGTTGTAGAAAGCAATGTAAAGTAGCGAGTAAAACGTTTTCTAACAATAGAAGTGCGAAGGTTATGTTAGGTTGAGTTATGTTAGTTTAAGCTAGGTAGCGTCGTGAAACCACCAAAAACGACGTCATCTAACGAGATAGTGTTGTTTTATTGCGAGTACGAAACTGCGATAGGTAAAATGTTGTGAAAGTACACAAAACGGCATGAACAAGCCAAATACTGCGTGTTGTACCGTTACAAGTGCGAAACTGCTATGTTGTGACATTCTCGGTAAAGCGCATGCAAGTATCGTGAAACCTTAAAGAACGATGTCATTTAGCGAGATACAGCGTTCTGTACTGTAATAAGTTGGTGAGAAACTGTGAGGTCAAGCAAATATCGTAATTGTGAACGAAACAGTGTAATTGAGCGTCTTTAGATACAAGTGCGAATGTTAGGTTAGGTTGACATATCAACCGTCGTAAAACCGCATTAAACAATGTCACTTAGTGAGATGTAGTGTTTTTGAACATTACAAGTCGGGAACTACGATATCTAATGTGAAAGCGCATGAAACCGTCGTAATCTTGTAGAAAACATTGTAAAGTGGCGAGTAAAACGTTTTCTAACGGTAGAAGTGCGAAGGTTAGGTTAGGTTAGGTTAGTTTAAGCTAGGTAGCGTCGTGAAACTACCAAAAACAACGTCATCTAACGAGATAGTGTTGTTTTATTGCGAGTACGAAACTGCGATAGGTGAAATGTTGTGAAAGCACACAAAACGGCATGAACAAGCCAAATACTGCGTGTTGTACCGTTACAAGTGCGAAACTGCTATGTTGTGATATTCTCGTTAAAGCGCATGAAAGCATCGTGAAACCTTAAAGAACGATGTCATTTAGCGAGATACAGCGTTCTGTACTGCAATAAGTTGAAAAACTGTGAGGTTATGCAAATATCCTAATTGTGAACGAAACAGTGTAATAGAGCATTTTTTAATACAAGTGCGAATGTTAGGTTAGGTTAAGATATGAACCGTCGTAAAACCGCATTATTCAATGTCACTTAGTGAGATGCAGTGTTTTTCACCATTACAAGTCGGGAACTGCGATATCTAATGTGAAAGCGCTTGCAAACGTCGTTAGGTTAGGTTAGGTTAGGTTAGGTTAGGTTACGTTAGGTTAGGTTAGGTTAGGTTAGGTTACGTTAGGTTAGGTTAGGTTAGGTTAGGTTAGGTTAGGTTTGGTTAGGTTAGGTTAGGTTAGGTTAGGGTATGTTAGGTTAGGTTAGGTTAGGTTGGTTTAGGTAAGGTTAGGTTAGGTTAAGATATGAACCGCGCTAAAACCGCATTAAACAATGTCACTTAGTGAGATGCTGTGTTTTTCACCATTACAAGTCGGGAACTACGATATCTAATGTGAAAGCGCATGAAACCGTCGTAATCTTGTAGAAAACATTGTAAAGTTGCGAATAAAATGTTTTCTAACGATAGAAGTGCGAAGGTTAGGTTAGGTTAGGTTAGTTTAAGCTAGGTAGCGTCGTGAAACTACCAAAAACGACGTCATCTAACGAGATAGTGTTGTTTTATTGCGAGTATTAAACTGCGATAGGTGAAATGTTGTGAATGCACACAAAACGGCATGAACAAGCCAAATACTGCGTGTTCTACCGTTACAAGTGCGAAACTGCTATATTGTGATATTCTCGTTAAAGCGCATGCAAGCATCGTGAAACCTTAAAGAACAATTTCATTTAGCGAGATACAGCGTTCTGTACTGCAATAAGTTGGTGAAAAACTGTGAGGTTATGCAAATATCGTAATTGTGAACGAAACAGTGTAATAGAGCGTTTTTCAATACAAGTACGAATGTTAGGTTAGGTTAAGATATGAACCGTCGTAAAACCGCATTAAACAATGTCACTTAGTGAGATGCAGTGTTTTTAACCATTACAAGTTGGGAACTGCGATATCTAATGTGAAAGCGCTTGAAACCGTCGTAATGTTGTAGAAAGCATTGTAAAGTAGCGAGTAAAACGTTTTCTAACGATAGAAGTGCGAAGGTTATGTTAGGTTGAGTTATGTTAGTTTAAGCTAGGTAGCGTCGTGAAACCACCAAAAACGACGTCATCTAACGAGATAGTGTTGTTTTATTGCGAGTACGAAACTGCGATAGGTAAAATGTTGTGAAAGCACACAAAACGGCATGAACAAGCCAAATACTGCGTGTTGTACCGTTACAAGTGCGAAACTGCTATGTTGTGACATTCTCGGTAAAGCGCATGCAAGTATCGTGAAACCTTAAAGAACGATGTCATTTAGCGAGATACAGCGTTCTGTACTGTAATAAGTTGGTGAGAAACTGTGAGGTCAAGCAAATATCGTAATTGTGAACGAAACAGTGTAATTGAGCGTCTTTAGATACAAGTGCGAATGTTAGGTTAGGTTGACATATCAACCGTCGTAAAACCGCATTAAACAATGTCACTTAGTGAGATGTAGTGTTTTTCAACATTACAAGTCGGGAACTACGATATCTAATGTGAAAGCGCATGAAACCGTCGTAATCTTGTAGAAAACATTGTAAAGTGGCGAGTAAAACGTTTTCTAACGATAGAAGTGCGAAGGTTAGGTTAGGTTAGGTTAGTTTAAGCTAGGTAGCGTCGTGAAACTACCAAAAACGACGTCATCTAACGAGATAGTGTTGTTTTATAGCGAGTATTAAACTGCGATGGGTGAAATGTTGTGAAAGCACACAAAACGGCATGAACAAGCCAAATACTGCGTGTTCTACCGTTACAAGTGCGAAACTGCTATATTGTGATATTCTCGTTAAAGCGCATGCAAGCATCGTGAAACCTTAAAGAACAATGTCATTTAGCGAGATACAGCGTTCTGTACTGCAATAAGTTGGTGAAAAACTGTGAGGTTATGCAAATATCGTAATTGTGAACGAAACAGTGTAATAGAGCGTTCTTCAATACAAGTACGAATGTTAGGTTAGGTTAAGATATGAACCGTCGTAAAACCGCATTAAACAATGTCACTTAGTGAGATGCAGTGTTTTTCACCATTACAAGTTGGGAACTGCGATATCTAATGTGAAAGCGCTTGAAACCGTCGTAATGTTGTAGAAAGCAATGTAAAGTAGCGAGTAAAACGTTTTCTAACGATAGAAGTGCGAAGGTTATGTTAGGTTGAGTTATGTTAGTTTAAGCTAGGTAGCGTCGTGAAACCACCAAAAACGACGTCATCTAACGAGATAGTGTTGTTTTATTGCGAGTACGAAACTGCAATAGGTAAAATGTTGTGAAAGCACACAAAACGGCATGAACAAGCCAAATACTGCGTGTTGTACCGTTACAAGTGCGAAACTGCTATGTTGTGACATTCTCGGTAAAGCGCATGCAAGTATCGTGAAACCTTAAAGAACGATGTCATTTAGCGAGATACAGCGTTCTGTACTGTAATAAGTTGGTGAGAAACTGTGAGGCCAAGCAAATATCGTAATTGTGAACGAAACAGTGTAATTGAGCGTCTTTAGATACAAGTGCGAATGTTAGGTTAGGTTGACATATCAACCGTCGTAAAACCGCATTAAACAATGTCACTTAGTGAGATGTAGTGTTTTTGAACATTACAAGTCGGGAACTACGATATCTAATGTGAAAGCGCATGAAACCGTCGTAATCTTGTAGAAAACATTGTAAAGTGGCGAGTAAAACGTTTTCTAACGGTAGAAGTGCGAAGGTTAGGTTAGGTTAGGTTAGTTTAAGCTAGGTAGCGTCGTGAAACTACCAAAAACGACGTCATCTAACGAGATAGTGTTGTTTTATAGCGAGTATTAAACTGCGATGGGTGAAATGTTGTGAAAGCACACAAAACGGCATGAACAAGCCAAATACTGCGTGTTCTACCGTTACAAGTGCGAAACTGCTATATTGTGATATTCTCGTTAAAGCGCATGCAAGCATCGTGAAACCTTGAAGAACAATGTCATTTAGCGAGATACAGCGTTCTGTACTGCAATAAGTTGTTGAAAAACTGTGAGGTTATGCAAATATCGTAATTGTGAACAAAACAGTGTAATAGAGCGTTTTTAAATACAAGTGCGAATGTTAGGTTAGGTTAAGATATGAACCGTCGTAAAACCGCATTAAACAATGTCAATTACTGAGATGCAGTGTTTTTCACCATTAAAAGTGGGGAACTGCGATATTTAATGTGAAAGCGCTTGCAACCGTCGTTAGGTTAGGTTAGGTTAGGTTAGGTTAGGTTAGGTTAGGTTAGGTTTGGTTAGGTTAGGTTAGGTTAGGTTAGATTAGGTTAGGTTGGGTTGAGTTGGGTTAGGTTAGGTTAGGTTAGGTTAGGTTGGGTTAGGTTAGGTTAGGTTACGTTAGGTTAGGTTAGGTTACGTTAGGTTAGGTTAGGTTAGGTTACGTTAGGTTAGGTTAGGTTAGGTAAGGATAATTTGGTTAGGTTAGGTAAGGTTAGGTTAGGTTAGGTTAGGTTGGGTTGGGTGTTGTTGGGTTGGGTTGGGTTGGGTTAGGTTGGGTTAGGTTAGGTTAGGTTAGGTTACGTTAGGTTATGTTAAGTTAGGTTAGGTTACGTTAGGTTGGGTTAGGTCAGGTAAGGTTAGGTTACGTTAGAATAGGTTAGGTTAGGTTACGTTAGATTAGGTTAATTTAGGTTAGGTTAGGTTTGGTTAGGTTAGGTTAGGTTAGCTTAGGTTAGGTTAGGTTGGGTTGGGTTGGGTTAGGTTGGGTTGGGTTGGGTTAGGTTAGGTTAGGTTAGGTTAGGTAAGGTTAGGTTAGGTTAGGTTAGGTTAGGTTAAGGTATGAACCGTCGTAAAACCGCATTAAACAATGTCACTTAGTGAGATGCAGTGTTTTTCACCTTTACAAGTTGGGAACTGTGATATCTAATGTGAAAGCGCTTGAAACTGTCGTAATGTTGTAGAAAGCAATGTAAAGTAGCGAGTAAAACGTTTTCTCACGATAGAAGTGCGAAGGTCATGTTAGGTTGAGTTATGTTAGTTTAAGCTAGGTAGCGTCGTGAAACTACCAAAAACAACGTCATCTAACGAGATAGTGTTGTTTTATTGCGAGTACGAAACTGCGATAGGTGAAATGTTGTGAAAGCACACAAAACGGCATGAACAAGCCAAATACTGCGTGTTGTACCGTTACAAGTGCGAAACTGCTATGTTGTGATATTCTCGTTAAAGCGCATGCAAGCATCGTGAAACCTTAAAGAACGATGTCATTTAGCGAGATACAGCGTTCTGTACTGCAATAAGTTGGTGAAAAACTGTGAGGTTATGCAAATATCCTAATTGTGAACGAAACAGTGTAATAGAGCGTTTTTTAATACAAGTGCGAATGTTAGGTTAGGTTAAGATATGAACCGTCGTAAAACCGCATTAAACAATGTCACTTAGTGAGATGCAGTGTTTTTCACCTTTACAAGTTGGGAACTGTGATATCTAATGTGAAAGCGCTTGAAACCGTCGTAATGTTGTAGAAAGCAATGTAAAGTAGCGAGTAAAACGTTTTCTAACGATAGAAGTGCGAAGGTCATGTTAGGTTGAGTTATGTTAGTTTAAGCTAGGTAGCGTTGTGAAACTACCAAAAACAACGTCATCTAACGAGATAGTGTTGTTTTATTGCGAGTACGAAACTGCGATAGGTGAAATGTTAAAGCACACAAAACGGCATGAACAAGCCAAATACTGCGTGTTGTACCGTTACAAGTGCGAAACTGCTATGTTGTGATATTCTCGTTAAAGCACATGAAAGCATCGTGAAACCTTAAAGAACGATGTCATTTAGCGAGATACAGCGTTCTGTACTGCAATAAGTTGGTGAAAAACTGTGAGGTTATGCAAATATCCTAATTGTGAACGAAACAGTGTAATAGAGCGTTTTTTAATACAAGTGCGAATGTTAGGTTAGGTTAAGATATGAACCATCGTAAAACCGCATTAATCAATGTCACTTAGTGAGATGCAGTGTTTTTCACCATTACAAGTCGGGAACTGCGATATCTAATGTGAAAGCGCTTGCAAACGTCGTTAGGTTAGGTTAGGTTAGGTTAGGTTAGGTTACGTAAGGTTAGGTTAGGTTAGGTTAGGTTACGTTAGGTTAGGTTAGATTAGGTTAGGTTTGGTTAGGTTAGGTTAGGTTAGGTTAGGGTATGTTAGGTAAGGTTTGGTTAGGTTAGGTTAGGTTAGGTTAGGTTAGGTTAGGTTAGGTTACGTTAGGTTAGGTTTGGTTAGGTTAGGTTAGGTTAGGTTGGTTTAGGTAAGGTTAGGTTAGGTTAAGATATGAACCGCGCTAAAACCGCATTAAACAATGTCACTTAGTGAGATGCTGTGTTTTTCACCATTACAAGTTGGGAACTGCGATATCTAATGTGAAAGCGCTTGAAACCGTCGTAATGTTGTAGAAAGCAATGTAAAGTAGCGAGTAAAACGTTTTCTAACGATAGAAGTGCGAAGGTTATGTTAGGTTGAGTTATGTTAGTTTAAGCTAGGTAGCGTCGTGAAACCACCAAAAACGACGTCATCTAACGAGATAGTGTTGTTTTATTGCGAGTACGAAACTGCGATAGGTAAAATGTTGTGAAAGCACACAAAACGGCATGAACAAGCCAAATACTGCGTGTTGTACCGTTACAAGTGCGAAACTGCTATGTTGTGACATTCTCGGTAAAGCGCATGCAAGTATCGTGAAACCTTAAAGAACGATGTCATTTAGCGAGATACAGCGTTCTGTACTGTAATAAGTTGGTGAGAAACTGTGAGGTCAAGCAAATATCGTAATTGTGAACGAAACAGTGTAATTGAGCGTCTTTAGATACAAGTGCGAATGTTAGGTTAGGTTGACATATCAACCGTCGTAAAACCGCATTAAACAATGTCACTTAGTGAGATGTAGTGTTTTTGAACATTACAAGTCGGGAACTACGATATCTAATGTGAAAGCGCATGAAACCGTCGTAATCTTGTAGAAAACATTGTAAAGTGGCGAGTAAAACGTTTTCTAACGGTAGAAGTGCGAAGGTTAGGTTAGGTTAGGTTAGTTTAAGCTAGGTAGCGTCGTGAAACTACCAAAAACGACGTCATCTAACGAGATAGTGTTGTTTTATAGCGAGTATTAAACTGCGATGGGTGAAATGTTGTGAAAGCACACAAAACGGCATGAACAAGCCAAATACTGCGTGTTCTACCGTTACAAGTGCGAAACTGCTATATTGTGATATTCTCGTTAAAGCGCATGCAAGCATCGTGAAACCTTGAAGAACAATGTCATTTAGCGAGATACAGCGTTCTGTACTGCAATAAGTTGTTGAAAAACTGTGAGGTTATGCAAATATCGTAATTGTGAACAAAACAGTGTAATAGAGCGTTTTTAAATACAAGTGCGAATGTTAGGTTAGGTTAAGATATGAACCGTCGTAAAACCGCATTAAACAATGTCAATTACTGAGATGCAGTGTTTTTCACCATTAAAAGTGGGGAACTGCGATATTTAATGTGAAAGCGCTTGCAACCGTCGTTAGGTTAGGTTAGGTTAGGTTAGGTTAGGTTAGGTTTGGTTAGGTTAGGTTAGGTTAGGTTAGATTAGGTTAGGTTGGGTTGAGTTGGGTTAGGTTAGGTTAGGTTAGGTTGGGTTAGGTTAGGTTAGGTTACGTTAGGTTAGGTTAGGTTACGTTAGGTTAGGTTAGGTTAGGTTACGTTAGGTTAGGTTAGGTTAGGTAAGGATAATTTGGTTAGGTTAGGTAAGGTTAGGTTAGGTTAGGTTAGGTTGGGTTGGGTGTTGTTGGGTTGGGTTGGGTTGGGTTAGGTTGGGTTAGGTTAGGTTAGGTTACGTTAGGTTATGTTAAGTTAGGTTAGGTTACGTTAGGTTGGGTTAGGTCAGGTAAGGTTAGGTTACGTTAGAATAGGTTAGGTTAGGTTACGTTAGATTAGGTTAATTTAGGTTAGGTTAGGTTTGGTTAGGTTAGGTTAGGTTAGCTTAGGTTAGGTTAGGTTGGGTTGGGTTGGGTTAGGTTGGGTTGGGTTGGGTTAGGTTAGGTTAGGTTAGGTTAGGTAAGGTTAGGTTAGGTTAGGTTAGGTTAGGTTAAGGTATGAACCGTCGTAAAACCGCATTAAACAATGTCACTTAGTGAGATGCAGTGTTTTTCACCTTTACAAGTTGGGAACTGTGATATCTAATGTGAAAGCGCTTGAAACTGTCGTAATGTTGTAGAAAGCAATGTAAAGTAGCGAGTAAAACGTTTTTTCACGATAGAAGTGCGAAGGTCATGTTAGGTTGAGTTATGTTAGTTTAAGCTAGGTAGCGTCGTGAAACTACCAAAAACAACGTCATCTAACGAGATAGTGTTGTTTTATTGCGAGTACGAAACTGCGATAGGTGAAATGTTGTGAAAGCACACAAAACGGCATGAACAAGCCAAATACTGCGTGTTGTACCGTTACAAGTGCGAAACTGCTATGTTGTGATATTCTCGTTAAAGCGCATGCAAGCATCGTGAAACCTTAAAGAACGATGTCATTTAGCGAGATACAGCGTTCTGTACTGCAATAAGTTGGTGAAAAACTGTGAGGTTATGCAAATATCCTAATTGTGAACGAAACAGTGTAATAGAGCGTTTTTTAATACAAGTGCGAATGTTAGGTTAGGTTAAGATATGAACCGTCGTAAAACCGCATTAAACAATGTCACTTAGTGAGATGCAGTGTTTTTCACCTTTACAAGTTGGGAACTGTGATATCTAATGTGAAAGCGCTTGAAACCGTCGTAATGATGTAGAAAGCAATGTAAAGTAGCGAGTAAAACGTTTTCTAACGATAGAAGTGCGAAGGTCATGTTAGGTTGAGTTATGTTAGTTTAAGCTAGGTAGCGTTGTGAAACTACCAAAAACAACGTCATCTAACGAGATAGTGTTGTTTTATTGCGAGTACGAAACTGCGATAGGTGAAATGTTGTTAAAGCACACAAAACGGCATGAACAAGCCAAATACTGCGTGTTGTACCGTTACAAGTGCGAAACTGCTATGTTGTGATATTCTCGTTAAAGCACATGAAAGCATCGTGAAACCTTAAAGAACGATGTCATTTAGCGAGATACAGCGTTCTGTACTGCAATAAGTTGGTGAAAAACTGTGAGGTTATGCAAATATCCTAATTGTGAACGAAACAGTGTAATAGAGCGTTTTTTAATACAAGTGCGAATGTTAGGTTAGGTTAAGATATGAACCATCGTAAAACCGCATTAATCAATGTCACTTAGTGAGATGCAGTGTTTTTCACCATTACAAGTCGGGAACTGCGATATCTAATGTGAAAGCGCTTGCAAACGTCGTTAGGTTAGGTTAGGTTAGGTTAGGTTAGGTTAGGTTACGTTAGGTTAGGTTAGGTTAGGTTAGGTTACGTTAGGTTAGGTTAGATTAGGTTAGGTTTGGTTAGGTTAGGTTAGGTTAGGTTAGGGTATGTTAGGTAAGGTTTGGTTAGGTTAGGTTAGGTTAGGTTGGTTTAGGTAAGGTTAGGTTAGGTTAAGATATGAACCGCGCTAAAACCGCATTAAACAATGTCACTTAGTGAGATGCTGTGTTTTTCACCATTACAAGTCGGGAACTGCGATATCTAATGTGAAAGCGCATGAAACCGTCGTAATCTTGTAGAAAACATTGTAAAGTAGCGAATAAAACGTTTTCTAACGATAGAAGTGCGATGGTTCGGTTAGTTCGAGTTATGTTAGTTTAAGCTAGGTAGCGTCGTGAAACCACCAAAAACGACGTCATCTAACGAGATAGTGTTGTTTTAATGCGAGTACGAAACTGCGATAGGTAAAATGTTGTGAAAGCACACAAAACGGCATGAACAAGCCAAATACTGCGTGTTGTACCGTTACAAGTGCGAAACTGCTATGTTGTGACATTCTCGGTAAAGCGCATGCAAGTATCGTGAAACCTTAAAGAACGATGTCCTTTAGCGAGATACAGCGTTCTGTACTGTAATAAGTTGGTGAGAAACTGTGAGGTCAAGCAAATATCGTAATTGTGAACGAAACAGTGTAATTGAGCGTCTTTAGATACAAGTGCGAATGTTAGGTTAGGTTGACATATCAACCGTCGTAAAACCGCATTAAACAATGTCACTTAGTGAGATGTAGTGTTTTTCAACATTACAAGTCGGGAACTACGATATCTAATGTGAAAGCGCATGAAACCGTCGTAATCTTGTAGAAAACATTGTAAAGTGGCGAGTAAAACGTTTTCTAACGATAGAAGTGCGAAGGTTAGGTTAGGTTAGGTTAGTTTAAGCTAGGTAGCGTCGTGAAACTACCAAAAACGACGTCATCTAACGAGATAGTGTTGTTTTATAGCGAGTATTAAACTGCGATAGGTGAAATGTTGTGAAAGCACACAAAACGGCATGAACAAGCCAAATACTGCGTGTTCTACCGTTACAAGTGCGAAACTGCTATATTGTGATATTCTCGTTAAAGCGCATGCAAGCATCGAGAAACCTTAAAGAACAATGTCATTTAGCGAGATACAGCGTTCTGTACTGCAATAAGTTGGTGAAAAACTGTGAGGTTATGCAAATATCGTAATTGTGAACAAAACAGTGTAATAGAGCGTTTTTAAATACAAGTGCGAATGTTAGGTTAGGTTAAGATATGAACCGTCGTAAAACCGCATTAAACAATGTCAATTACTGAGATGCAGTGTTTTTCACCATTAAAAGTGGGGAACTGCGATATTTAATGTGAAAGCGCTTGCAACCGTCGTTAGGTTAGGTTAGGTTAGGTTAGGTTAGGTTAGGTTAGGTTAGGTTTGGTTAGGTTAGGTTAGGTTAGGTTAGGTTAGGTTAGATTAGGTTAGGTTGGGTTGAGTTGGGTTAGGTTAGGTTAGGTTCGGTTAGGTTGGGTTAGGTTAGGTTAGGTTACGTTAGGTTAGGTTAGGTTACGTTAGGTTAGGTTAGGTTAGGTTACGTTAGGTTAGGTTAGGTTAGGTAAGGATAATTTGGTTAGGTTAGGTAAGGTTAGGTTAGGTTATGTTAGGTTGGGTTGGGTGTTGTTGGGTTGGGTTAGGTTGGGTTAGGTTAGGTTAGGTTACGTTAGGTTAGGTTAGGTTAGGTTACGTTAGGTTATGTTAGGTTAGGTTAGGTTACGTTAGGTTAGGTTAGGTCATGTAAGGTTAGGTTACGTTAGAATAGGTTAGGTTAGGTTACGTTAGGTTAGGTTAAGTTAGGTTAGGTTTGGTTAGGTTAGGTTAGGTTAGCTTAGGTTAGGTTAGGTTGGGTTGGGTTGGGTTAGGTTGGGTTGGGTTGGGTTAGGTTAGGTTAGGTTAGGTAAGGTTAGGTTAGGTTAGGTTAGGTTTGGTTAAGGTATGAACCGTCGTAAAACCGCATTAAACAATGTCACTTAGTGAGATGCAGTGTTTTTCACCTTTACAAGTTGGGAACTGTGATATCTAATGTGAAAGCGCTTGAAACCGTCGTAATGTTGTAGAAAGCAATGTAAAGTAGCGAGTAAAACGTTTTCTCACGATAGAAGTGCGAAGGTCATGTTAGGTTGAGTTATGTTAGTTTAAGCTAGGTAGCGTCGTGAAACTACCAAAAACAACGTCATCTAACGAGATAGTGTTGTTTTATTGCGAGTACGAAACTGCGATAGGTGAAATGTTGTGAAAGCACACAAAACGGCATAAACAAGCCAAATACTGCGTGTTGTACCGTTACAAGTGCGAAACTGCTATGTTGTGATATTCTCGTTAAAGCGCATGCAAGCATCGTGAAACCTTAAAGAACGATGTCATTTAGCGAGATACAGCGTTCTGTACTGCAATAGGTTGGTGAAAAACTGTGAGGTTATGCAAATATCCTAATTGTGAACGAAACAGTGTAATAGAGCGTTTTTTAATACAAGTGCGAATGTTAGGTTAGGTTAAGATATGAACCGTCGTAAAACCGCATTAAACAATGTCACTTAGTGAGATGCAGTGTTTTTCACCTTTACAAGTTGGGAACTGTGATATCTAATGTGAAAGCGCTTGAAACCGTCGTAATGTTGTAGAAAGCAATGTAAAGTAGCGAGTAAAACGTTTTCTAACGATAGAAGTGCGAAGGTCATGTTAGGTTGAGTTATGTTAGTTTAAGCTAGGTAGCGTCGTGAAAATACCAAAAACGTCATCTAACGAGATAGTGTTGTTTTATTGCGAGTACAAAACTGCGATAGGTGAAATGTTTTGAAAGCACACAAAACGGCATGAACAAGCCAAATACTGCGTGTTGTACCGTTACAAGTGCGAAACTGCTATGTTGTGATATTCTCGTTAAAGCGCATGAAAGCATCGTGAAACCTTAAAGAACGATGTCATTTAGCGAGATACAGCGTTCTGTACTGCAATAAGTTGGTGAAAAACTGTGAGGTTATGCAAATATCCTAATTGTGAACGAAACAGTGTAATAGAGCGTTTTTTAATACAAGTGCGAATGTTAGGTTAGGTTAAGATATGAACCGTCGTAAAACCGCATTAATCAATGTCACTTAGTGAGATGCAGTGTTTTTCACCATTACAAGTCGGGAACTGCGATATCTAATGTGAAAGCGCTTGCAAACGTCGTTAGGTTAGGTTAGGTTAGGTTAGGTTAGGTTACGTTAGGTTAGGTTAGGTTAGGTTACGTTAGGTTAGGTTAGGTTAGGTTAGGTTTGGTTAGGTTAGGTTAGGTTAGGTTAGGGTATGTTAGGTAAGGTTTGGTTAGGTTAGGTTAGGTTAGGTTGGTTTAGGTAAGGTTAGGTTAGGTTAAGATATGAACCGCGCTAAAACCGCATTAAACAATGTCACTTAGTGAGATGCTGTGTTTTTCACCATTACAAGTCGGGAACTGCGATATCTAATGTGAAAGCGCATGAAACCGTCGAAATCTTGTAGAAAACATTGTAAAGTAGCGAATAAAACGTTTTCTAACGATAGAAGTGCGATGGTTCGGTTAGTTTGAGTTATGTTAGTTTAAGCTAGGTAGCGTCGTGAAACCACCAAAAACGACGTCATCTAACGAGATAGTGTTGTTTTAATGCGAGTACGAAACTGCGATAGGTAAAATGTTGTGAAAGCACACAAAACGGCATGAACAAGCCAAATACTGCGTGTTGTACCGTTACAAGTGCGAAACTGCTATGTTGTGACATTCTCGGTAAAGCGCATGCAAGTATCGTGAAACCTTAAAGAACGATGTCGTTTAGCGAGATACAGCGTTCTGTACTGTAATAGGTTGGTGAAAAACTGTGAGGTTATGCAAATATCCTAATTGTGAACGAAACAGTGTAATAGAGCGTTTTTTAATACAAGTGCGAATGTTAGGTTAGGTTAAGATATGAACCGTCGTAAAACCGCATTAAACAATGTCACTTAGTGAGATGCAGTGTTTTTCACCTTTACAAGTTGGGAACTGTGATATCTAATGTGAAAGCGCTTGAAACCGTCGTAATGTTGTAGAAAGCAATGTAAAGTAGCGAGTAAAACGTTTTCTAACGATAGAAGTGCGAAGGTTATGTTAGGTTGAGTTATGTTAGTTTAAGCTAGGTAGCGTCGTGAAACTACCAAAAACGTCATCTAACGAGATAGTGTTGTTTTATTGCGAGTACAAAACTGCGATAGGTGAAATGTTGTGAAAGCACACAAAACGGCATGAACAAGCCAAATACTGCGTGTTGTACCGTTACAAGTGCGAAACTGCTATGTTGTGATATTCTCGTTAAAGCGCATGAAAGCATCGTGAAACCTTAAAGAACGATGTCATTTAGCGAGATACAGCGTTCTGTACTGCAATAAGTTGGTGAAAAACTGTGAGGTTATGCAAATATCCTAATTGTGAACGAAACAGTGTAATAGAGCGTTTTTAAATACAAGTGCGAATGTTAGGTTAGGTTAAGATATGAACCGTCGTAAAACCGCATTAAACAATGTCAATTACTGAGATGCAGTGTTTTTCACCATTAAAAGTGGGGAACTGCGATATTTAATGTGAAAGCGCTTGCAACCGTCGTTAGGTTAGGTTAGGTTAGGTTAGGTTAGGTTAGGTTAGGTTAGGTTTGGTTAGGTTAGGTTAGGTTAGGTTAGATTAGGTTAGGTTGGGTTGAGTTGGGTTAGGTTAGGTTAGGTTCGGTTAGGTTGGGTTAGGTTAGGTTAGGTTACGTTAGGTTAGGTTAGGTTACGTTAGGTTAGGTTAGGTTAGGTTACGTTAGGTTAGGTTAGGTTAGGTAAGGATAATTTGGTTAGGTTAGGTAAGGTTAGGTTAGGTTATGTTAGGTTGGGTTGGGTGTTGTTGGGTTGGGTTAGGTTGGGTTAGGTTAGGTTAGGTTACGTTAGGTTAGGTTAGGTTAGGTTACGTTAGGTTATGTTAGGTTAGGTTAGGTTACGTTAGGTTAGGTTAGGTCATGTAAGGTTAGGTTACGTTAGAATAGGTTAGGTTAGGTTACGTTAGGTTAGGTTAAGTTAGGTTAGGTTTGGTTAGGTTAGGTTAGGTTAGCTTAGGTTAGGTTAGGTTGGGTTGGGTTGGGTTAGGTTGGGTTGGGTTGGGTTAGGTTAGGTTAGGTTAGGTAAGGTTAGGTTAGGTTAGGTTAGGTTTGGTTAAGGTATGAACCGTCGTAAAACCGCATTAAACAATGTCACTTAGTGAGATGCAGTGTTTTTCACCTTTACAAGTTGGGAACTGTGATATCTAATGTGAAAGCGCTTGAAACCGTCGTAATGTTGTAGAAAGCAATGTAAAGTAGCGAGTAAAACGTTTTCTCACGATAGAAGTGCGAAGGTCATGTTAGGTTGAGTTATGTTAGTTTAAGCTAGGTAGCGTCGTGAAACTACCAAAAACAACGTCATCTAACGAGATAGTGTTGTTTTATTGCGAGTACGAAACTGCGATAGGTGAAATGTTGTGAAAGCACACAAAACGGCATAAACAAGCCAAATACTGCGTGTTGTACCGTTACAAGTGCGAAACTGCTATGTTGTGATATTCTCGTTAAAGCGCATGCAAGCATCGTGAAACCTTAAAGAACGATGTCATTTAGCGAGATACAGCGTTCTGTACTGCAATAGGTTGGTGAAAAACTGTGAGGTTATGCAAATATCCTAATTGTGAACGAAACAGTGTAATAGAGCGTTTTTTAATACAAGTGCGAATGTTAGGTTAGGTTAAGATATGAACCGTCGTAAAACCGCATTAAACAATGTCACTTAGTGAGATGCAGTGTTTTTCACCTTTACAAGTTGGGAACTGTGATATCTAATGTGAAAGCGCTTGAAACCGTCGTAATGTTGTAGAAAGCAATGTAAAGTAGCGAGTAAAACGTTTTCTAACGATAGAAGTGCGAAGGTCATGTTAGGTTGAGTTATGTTAGTTTAAGCTAGGTAGCGTCGTGAAACTACCAAAAACGTCATCTAACGAGGTAGTGTTGTTTTATTGCGAGTACAAAACTGCGATAGGTGAAATGTTGTGAAAGCACACAAAACGGCATGAACAAGCCAAATACTGCGTGTTGTACCGTTACAAGTGCGAAACTGCTATGTTGTGATATTCTCGTTAAAGCGCATGAAAGCATCGTGAAACCTCAAAGAACGATGTCATTTAGCGAGATACAGCGTTCTGTACTGCAATAAGTTGGTGAAAAACTGTGAGGTTATGCAAATATCCTAATTGTGAACGAAACAGTGTAATAGAGCGTTTTTTAATACAAGTGCGAATGTTAGGTTAGGTTAAGATGTGAACCGTCGTAAAACCGCATTAATCAATGTCACTTAGTGAGATGCAGTGTTTTTCACCATTACAAGTCGGGAACTGCGATATCTAATGTGAAAGCGCTTGCAAACGTCGTTAGGTTAGGTTAGGTTAGGTTAGGTTACGTTAGGTTAGGTTAGGTTAGGTTACGTTAGGTTAGGTTAGGTTAGGTTAGGTTTGGTTAGGTTAGGTTAGGTTAGGTTAGGGTATGTTAGGTAAGGTTTGGTTAGGTTAGGTTAGGTTAGGTTGGTTTAGGTAAGGTTAGGTTAGGTTAAGATATGAACCGCGCTAAAACCGCATTAAACAATGTCACTTAGTGAGATGCTGTGTTTTTCACCATTACAAGTCGGGAACTGCGATATCTAATGTGAAAGCGCATGAAACCGTCGTAATCTTGTAGAAAACATTGTAAAGTAGCGAATAAAACGTTTTCTAACGATAGAAGTGCGAAGGTTCGGTTAGTTTGAGTTATGTTAGTTTAAGCTAGGTAGCGTCGTGAAACCACCAAAAACGACGTCATCTAACGAGATAGTGTTGTTTTAATGCGAGTACGAAACTGCGATAGGTAAAATGTTGTGAAAGCACACAAAACGGCATGAACAAGCCAAATACTGCGTGTTGTACCGTTACAAGTGCGAAACTGCTATGTTGTGACATTCTCGGTAAAGCGCATGCAAGTATCGTGAAACCTTAAAGAACGATGTCATTTAGCGAGATACAGCGTTCTGTACTGTAATAAGTTGGTGAGAAACTGTGAGGTCAAGCAAATATCGTAATTGTGAACGAAACAGTGTAATTGAGCGTCTTTAGATACAAGTGCGAATGTTAGGTTAGGTTGACATATCAACCGTCGTAAAACCGCATTAAACAATGTCACTTAGTGAGATGTAGTGTTTTTCAACATTACAAGTCGGGAACTACGATATCTAATGTGAAAGCGCATGAAACCGTCGTAATCTTGTAGAAAACTTTGTAAAGTGGCGAGTAAAACGTTTTCTAACGGTAGAAGTGCGAAGGTTAGGTTAGGTTAGGTTAGTTTAAGCTAGGTAGCGTCGTGAAACTACCAAAAACGACGTCATCTAACGAGATAGTGTTGTTTTATAGCGAGTATTAAACTGCGATGGGTGAAATGTTGTGAAAGCACACAAAACGGCATGAACAAGCCAAATACTGCGTGTTCTACCGTTACAAGTGCGAAACTGCTATATTGTGATATTCTCGTTAAAGCGCATGCAAGCATCGTGAAACCTTGAAGAACAATGTCATTTAGCGAGATACAGCGTTCTGTACTGCAATAAGTTGTTGAAAAACTGTGAGGTTATGCAAATATCGTAATTGTGAACAAAACAGTGTAATAGAGCGTTTTTAAATACAAGTGCGAATGTTAGGTTAGGTTAAGATATGAACCGTCGTAAAACCGCATTAAACAATGTCAATTACTGAGATGCAGTGTTTTTCACCATTAAAAGTGGGGAACTGCGATATTTAATGTGAAAGCGCTTGCAACCGTCGTTAGGTTAGGTTAGGTTAGGTTAGGTTAGGTTAGGTTTGGTTAGGTTAGGTTAGGTTAGGTTAGATTAGGTTAGGTTGGGTTGAGTTGGGTTAGGTTAGGTTAGGTTGGGTTAGGTTAGGTTAGGTTACGTTAGGTTAGGTTAGGTTACGTTAGGTTAGGTTAGGTTAGGTTACGTTAGGTTAGGTTAGGTTAGGTAAGGATAATTTGGTTAGGTTAGGTAAGGTTAGGTTAGGTTATGTTAGGTTGGGTTGGGTGTTGTTGGGTTGGGTTGGGTTGGGTTAGGTTGGGTTAGGTTAGGTTAGGTTACGTTAGGTTAGGTTAGGTTAGGTTACGTTAGGTTATGTTAGGTTAGGTTAGGTTACGTTAGGTTAGGTTAGGTCATGTAAGGTTAGGTTACGTTAGAATAGGTTAGGTTAGGTTACGTTAGGTTAGGTTAAGTTAGGTTAGGTTAGGTTTGGTTAGGTTAGGTTAGGTTAGCTTAGGTTAGGTTAGGTTGGGTTGGGTTGGGTTAGGTTGGGTTGGGTTGGGTTAGGTTAGGTTAGGTTAGGTAAGGTTAGGTTAGGTTAGGTTAGGTTTGGTTAAGGTATGAACCGTCGTAAAACCGCATTAAACAATGTCACTTAGTGAGATGCAGTGTTTTTCACCTTTACAAGTTGGGAACTGTGATATCTAATGTGAAAGCGCTTGAAACCGTCGTAATGTTGTAGAAAGCAATGTAAAGTAGCGAGTAAAACGTTTTCTCACGATAGAAGTGCGAAGGTCATGTTAGGTTGAGTTATGTAAGTTTAAGCTAGGTAGCGTCGTGAAACTACCAAAAACAACGTCATCTAACGAGATAGTGTTGTTTTATTGCGAGTACGAAACTGCGATAGGTGAAATGTTGTGAAAGCACACAAAACGGCATGAACAAGCCAAATACTGCGTGTTGTACCGTTACAAGTGCGAAACTGCTATGTTGTGATATTCTCGTTAAAGCGCATGCAAGCATCGTGAAACCTTAAAGAACGATGTCATTTAGCGAGATACAGCGTTCTGTACTGTAATAAGTTGGTGAGAAACTGTGAGGTCAAGCAAATATCGTAATTGTGAACGAAACAGTGTAATTGAGCGTCTTTAGATACAAGCGCGAATGTTAGGTTAGGTTGACATATCAACCGTCGTAAAACCGCATTAAACAATGTCACTTAGTGAGATGTAGTGTTTTTCAACATTACAAGTCACGAACTACGATATCTAATGTGAAAGCGCATGAAACCGTCGTAATCTTGTAGAAAACATTGTAAAGTGGCGAGTAAAACGTTTTCTAACGATAGAAGTGCGAAGGTTAGGTTAGGTTGAGTTATGTTAGTTTAAGCTAGGTAGCGTCGTGAAACCACCAAAAACGACGTCATCTAACGAGATAGTGTTGTTTTATTGCGAGTACGAAACTGCGATAGGTAAAATGTTGTGAAAGCACACAAAATGGCATGAACAAGCCAAATACTGCGTGTTGTACCGTTACAAGTGCGAAACTGCTATGTTGTGACATTCTCGGTAAAGCGCATGCAAGTATCGTGAAACCTTAAAGAACGATGTCATTTAGCGAGATACAGCGTTCTGTACTGTAATAAGTTGGTGAGAAACTGTGAGGTCAAGCAAATATCGTAATTGTGAACGAAACAGTGTAATTGAGCGTCTTTAGATACAAGTGCGAATGTTAGGTTAGGTTGACATATCAACCGTCGTAAAACCGCATTAAACAATGTCACTTAGTGAGATGTAGTGTTTTTCAACATTACAAGTCGGGAACTACGATATCTAATGTGAAAGCGCTTGCAAACGTCGTTAGGTTAGGTTAGGTTAGGTTAGGTTACGTTAGGTTAGGTTAGGTTAGGTTAGGTTAGGTTAGGTTAGGTTACGTTAGGTTAGGTTAGGTTAGCTTAGGTTTGGTTAGGTTAGGTTAGGTTAGGTTAGGTTAGGGTATGTTAGGTTAGGTTAGGTTAGGTTGGTTTAGGTAAGGTTAGGTTAGGTTAGGATATGAACCGCGCTAAAACCGCATTAAACAATGTCACTTAGTGAGATGCTGTGTTTTTCACCATTACAAGTCGGGAACTACGATATCTAATGTGAAAGCGCATGAAACCGTCGTAATCTTGTAGAAAACATTGTAAAGTTGCGAATAAAACGTTTTCTAACGATAGAAGTGCGAAGGTTAGGTTAGGTTAGGTTAGTTTAAGCTAGGTAGCGTCGTGAAACTACCAAAAACGACGTCATCTAACGAGATAGTGTTGTTTTATTGCGAGTATTAAACTGCGATAGGTGAAATGTTGTGAATGCACACAAAACGGCATGAACAAGCCAAATACTGCGTGTTCTACCGTTACAAGTGCGAAACTGCTATATTGTGATATTCTCGTTAAAGCGCATGCAAGCATCGTGAAACCTTAAAGAACAATGTCATTAAGCGAGATACAGCGTTCTGTACTGCAATAAGTTGGTGAAAAACTGTGAGGTTATGCAAATATCGTAATTGTGAACGAAACAGTGTAATAGAGCGTTTTTCAATACAAGTACGAATGTTAGGTTAGGTTAAGATATGAACCGTCGTAAAACCGCATTAAACAATGTCACTTAGTGAGATGCAGTGTTTTTCACCATTACAAGTTGGGAACTGCGATATCTAATGTGAAAGCGCTTGAAACCGTCGTAATGTTGTAGAAAGCAACGTAAAGTAGCGAATAAAACGTTTTCTAACGATAGAAGTGCGAAGGTTATGTTAGGTTGAGTTATGTTAGTTTAAGCTAGGTAGCGTCGTGAAACCACCAAAAACGACGTCATCTAACGAGATAGTGTTGTTTTATTGCGAGTACGAAACTGCGATAGGTAAAATGTTGTGAAAGCACACAAAATGGCATGAACAAGCCAAATACTGCGTGTTGTACCGTTACAAGTGCGAAACTGCTATGTTGTGACATTCTCGGTAAAGCGCATGCAAGTATCGTGAAACCTTAAAGAACGATGTCATTTAGCGAGATACAGCGTTCTGTACTGTAATAAGTTGGTGAGAAACTGTGAGGTCAAGCAAATATCGTAATTGTGAACGAAACAGTGTAATTGAGCGTCTTTAGATACAAGTGCGAATGTTAGGTTAGGTTGACATATCAACCGTCGTAAAACCGCATTAAACAATGTCACTTAGTGAGATGTAGTGTTTTTCAACATTACAAGTCGGGAACTACGATATCTAATGTGAAAGCGCATGAAACCGTCGTAATCTTGTGGAAAACATTGTAAAGTTGCGAGTAAAACGTTTTCTAACGATAGAAGTGCGAAGGTTAGGTTAGGTTAGGTTAGTTTAAGCTAGGTAGCGTCGTGAAACTACCAAAAACGACGTCATCTAACGAGATAGTGTTGTTTTATTGCGAGTATTAAACTGCGATAGGTGAAATGTTGTGAATGCACACAAAACGGCATGAACAAGCCAAATACTGCGTGTTCTACCGTTACAAGTGCGAAACTGCTATATTGTGATATTCTCGTTAAAGCGCATGCAATCATCGTGAAACCTTAAAGAACAATGTCATTTAGCGAGATACAGCGTTCTGTACTGCAATAAGTTGGTGAAAAACTGTGAGGTTATGCAAATATCGTAATTGTGAACGAAACAGTGTAATAGAGCGTTTTTCAATACAAGTACGAATGTTAGGTTAGGTTAAGATATGAACCGTCGTAAAACCGCATTAAACAATGTCACTTAGTGAGATGCAGTGTTTTTCACCATTACAAGTTGGGAACTGCGATATCTAATGTGAAAGCGCTTGCAAACGTCGTTAGGTTAGGTTAGGTTAGGTTAGGTTATGTTAGGTTAGGTTGGGTTAGGTTAGGTTAGGTTACGTTAGGTTAAGGTATGAACAGTCGTAAAACCGCAATAAACAATGTCACTTAGTCAGATGCAGTGTTTTTCACCTTTACAAGTCGGGAACTGCGATATCTAATGTGAAAGCGCTTGAAACCGTCGTAATGTTGTAGAAAGCAATGTAAAGTAGCGAGTAAAACGTTTTCTAACGATAGAAGTGCGAAGGTTATGTTAGGTTGAGTTATGTTAGTTTAAGCTAGGTAGCGTCGTGAAACCACCAAAAACGACGTCATCTAACGAGATAGTGTTGTTTTATTGCGAGTACGAAACTGCGATAGGTAAAATGTTGTGAAAGCACACAAAACGGCATGAACAAGCCAAATACTGCGTGTTGTACCGTTACAAGTGCGAAACTGCTTTATTGTGATATTTTCGTTAAAGCGCATGCAAGTATCGTGAAACCTTAAAGAACGATGTCATTTAGCGAGATACAGCGTTCTGTACTGTAATAAGTTGGTGAGAAACTGTGAGGTCAAGCAAATATCGTAATTGTGAACGAAACAGTGTAATTGAGCGTATTTAGATACAAGTGCGAATGTTAGGTTAGGTTAAAATATGAACCGTCGTAAAACCGCATTAAACAATGTCACTTAGTGAGATGCAGTGTTTTTCACCATTACAAGTCGGGAACTGCGATATCTAATGTGAAAGCGCTTGCAAACGTCGTTAGGTTAGGTTAGGTTAGGTTACGTTAGGTTAGGTTTGGTTAGGTTAGGTTAGGTTAGGTTAGGTTAGGTTAGGTTGGGTTAGGTTAGGTTAGGTTAGGTTAGGTTAAGATATGAACCGCGCTAAAACCGCATTAAACAATGTCACTTAGTGAGATGCAGTGTTTTTCACCTTTACAAGTTGGGAACTGCGATATCTAATGTGAAAGCGCATGAAACCGTCATAATCTTGTAGAAAACATTGTAAAGTTGCGAATAAAACGTTTTCTAACGATAGAAGTGCGAAGGTTAGGTTAGGTTAGGTTAGTTTAAGCTAGGTAGCGTCGTGAAACTACCAAAAACGACGTCATCTAACGAGATAGTGTTGTTTTATTGCGAGTACGAAACTGCGATAGGTGAAATGTTGTGAATGCACACAAAACGGCATGAAGAAGCCAAATACTGCGTGTTCTACCGTTACAAGTGCGAAACTGCTATATTGTGATATTCTCGTCAAAGCGCATGCAAGCATCGTGAAACCTTAAAGAACAATGTCATTTAGCGAGATACAGCGTTCTGTACTGCAATAAGTTGGTGAAAAACTGTGAGGTTATGCAAATATCGTAATTGTTAACGAAACAGTGTAATAGAGCGTTTTTCAATACAAGTACGAATGTTAGGTTAGGTTAAGATATGAACCGTCGTAAAACCGCATTAAACAATGTCACTTAGTGAGATGCAGTGTTTTTCACCTTTACAAGTTGGGAACTGTGATATCTAATGTGAAAGCGCTTGAAACCGTCGTAATGTTGTAGAAAGCAATGTAAAGTAGCGAGTAAAACGTTTTCTAACGATAGAAGTGCGAAGGTCATGTTAGGTTGAGTTATGTTAGTTTAAGCTAGGTAGCGTCGTGAAACTACCAAAAACAACGTCATCTAACGAGATAGTGTTGTTTTATTGCGAGTACGAAACTGCGATAGGTGAAATGTTGTGAAAGCACACAAAACGGCATGAACAAGCCAAATACTGCGTGTTGTACCGTTACAAGTGCGAAACTGCTATGTTGTGATATTCTCGTTAAAGCGCATGAAAGCATCGTGAAACCTTAAAGAACGATGTCATTTAGCGAGATACAGCGTTCTGTACTGCAATAAGTTGGTGAAAAACTGTGAGGTTATGCAAATATCCTAATTGTGAACGAAACAGTGTAATAGAGCATTTTTTAATACAAGTGCGAATGTTAGGTTAGGTTAAGATATGAACCGTCGTAAAACCGCATTATTCAATGTCACTTAGTGAGATGCAGTGTTTTTCACCATTACAAGTCGGGAACTGCGATATCTAATGTGAAAGCGCTTGCAAACGTCGTTAGGTTAGGTTAGGTTAGGTTAGGTTACGTTAGGTTAGGTTAGGTTAGGTTAGGTTAGGTTACGTTAGGTTAGGTTAGGTTAGGTTAGGTTTGGTTAGGTTAGGTTAGGTTAGGTTAGGTTAGGGTATGTTAGGTTAGGTTAGGTTAGGTTAGGTTGGTTTAGGTAAGGTTAGGTTAGGTTAAGATATGAACCGCGCTAAAACCGCATTAAACAATGTCACTTAGTGAGATGCTGTTTTTCACCATTACAAGTCGGGAACTACGATATCTAATGTGAAAGCGCATGAAACCGTCATAATCTTGTAGAAAACATTGTAAAGTTGCGAATAAAACGTTTTCTAACGATAGAAGTGCGAAGGTTAGGTTAGTTTAAGCTAGGTAGCGTCGTGAAACTACCAAAAACGACGTCATCTAACGAGATAGTGTTGTTTTATTGCGAGTATTAAACTGCGATAGGTGAAATGTTGTGAATGCACACAAAACGGCATGAACAAGCCAAATACTGCGTGTTCTACCGTTACAAGTGCGAAACTGCTATATTGTGATATTCTCGTTAAAGCGCATGCAAGCATCGTGAAACCTTAAAGAACAATGTCATTTAGCGAGATACAGCGTTCTGTACGGCAATAAGTTGGTGAAAAACTGTGAGGTTATGCAAATATCGTAATTGTGAACGAAACAGTGTAATAGAGCGTTTTTCAATACAAGTACGAATGTTAGGTTAGGTTAAGATATGAACCGTCGTAAAACCGCATTAAACAATGTCACTTAGTGAGATGCAGTGTTTTTCACCATTACAAGTTGGGAACTGCGATATCTAATGTGAAAGCGCTTGAAACCGTCGTAATGTTGTAGAAAGCAATGTAAAGTAGCGAGTAAAACGTTTTCTAACGATAGAAGTGCGAAGGTTATGTTAGGTTGAGTTATGTTAGTTTAAGCTAGGTAGCGTCGTGCAACTACCAAAAACAACGTCATCTAACGAGATAGTGTTGTTTTATTGCGAGTACGAAACTGCGATAGGTGAAATGTTGTGAAAGCACACAAAACGGCATGAACAAGCCAAATACTGCGTGTTGTACCGTTACAAGTGCGAAACTGCTATGTTGTGATATTCTCGTCAAAGCGCATGCAAGCATCGTGAAACCTTAAAGAACGATGTCATTTAGCGAGATACAGCGTTCTGTACTGTTATAAGTTGGTGAGAAACTGTGAGGTCAAGCAAATATCGTAATTGTGAACGAAACAGTGTAATTGAGCGTCTTTAGATACAAGTGCGAATGTTAGGTTAGGTTGACATATCAACCGTCGTAAAACCGCATTAAACAATGTCACTTAGTGAGATGTAGTGTTTTTCAACATTACAAGTCGGGAACTACGATATCTAATGTGAAAGCGCATGAAACCGTCGTAATCTTGTAGAAAACATTGTAAAGTTGCGAGTAAAACGTTTTCTAACGATAGAAGTGCGAAGGTTAGGTTAGGTTAGGTTAGTTTAAGCTAGGGAGCGTCGTGAAACTACCCAAAACGACGTCATCTAACGAGATAGTGTTGTTTTATTGCGAGTATTAAACTGCGATAGGTGAAATGTTGTGAATGCACACAAAACGGCATGAACAAGCGAAATACTGCGTGTTCTACCGTTACAAGTGCGAAACTGCTATATTGTGATATTCTCGTTAAAGCGCATGCAAGCATCGTGAAACCTTAAAGAACAATGTCATTTAGCGAGATACAGCGTTCTGTACTGCAATAAGTTGGTGAAAAACTGTGAGGTTATGCAAATATCGTAATTGTGAACGAAACAGTGTAATAGAGCGTTTTTCAATACAAGTACGAATGTTAGGTTAGGTTAAGATATGAACCGTCGTAAAACCGCATTAAACAATGTCACTTAGTGAGATGCAGTGTTTTTCACCATTACAAGTTGGGAACTGCGATATCTAATGTGAAAGCGCTTGCAAACGTCGTTAGGTTAGGTTAGGTTAGGTTAGGTTAGGTTATGTTAGGTTAGGTTGGGTTAGGTTAGGTTAGGTTACGTTAGGTTAAGGTATGAACCGTCGTAAAACCGCAATAAACAATGTCACTTAGTGAGATGCAGTGTTTTTCACCTTTACAAGTCGGGAACTGCGATATCTAATGTGAAAGCGCTTGAAACCGTCGTAATGTTGTAGAAAGCAATGTAAAGTAGCGAGTAAAACGTTTTCTAACGATAGAAGTGCGAAGGTTATGTTAGGTTGAGTTATGTTAGTTTAAGCTAGGTAGCGTCGTGAAACCACCAAAAACGACGTCATCTAACGAGATAGTGTTGTTTTATTGCGAGTACGAAACTGCGATAGGTAAAATGTTGTGAAAGCACACAAAACGGCATGAACAAGCCAAATACTGCGTGTTGTACCGTTACAAGTGCGAAAGTGCTATGTTGTGACTTTCTCGCTAAAGCGCATGCAAGTATCGTGAAACCTTAAAGAACGATGTCATTTAGCGAGATACAGCGTTCTGTACTGTAATAAGTTGGTGAGAAACTGTGAGGTCAAGCAAATATCGTAATTGTGAACGAAACAGTGTAATTGAGCGTCTTTAGATACAAGTGCGAATGTTAGGTTAGGTTGACATATCAACCGTCGTAAAACCGCATTAAACAATGTCACTTAGTGAGATGTAGTGTTTTTCAACATTACAAGTCGGGAACTACGATATCTAATGTGAAAGCGCTTGCAAACGTCGTTAGGTTAGGTTAGGTTAGGTTAGGTTACGTTAGGTTAGGTTAGGTTAGGTTAGGTTAGGTTAGGTTACGTTAGGTTAGGTTAGGTTAGCTTAGGTTTGGTTAGGTTAGGTTAGGTTAGGTTAGGTTAGGGTATGTTAGGTTAGGTTAGGTTAGGTTGGTTTAGGTAAGGTTAGGTTAGGTTAGGATATGAACCGCGCTAAAACCGCATTAAACAATGTCACTTAGTGAGATGCTGTGTTTTTCACCATTACAAGTCGGGAACTACGATATCTAATGTGAAAGCGCATGAAACCGTCGTAATCTTGTAGAAAACATTGTAAAGTTGCGAATAAAACGTTTTCTAACGATAGAAGTGCGAAGGTTAGGTTAGGTTAGGTTAGTTTAAGCTAGGTAGCGTCGTGAAACTACCAAAAACGACGTCATCTAACGAGATAGTGTTGTTTTATTGCGAGTATTAAACTGCGATAGGTGAAATGTTGTGAATGCACACAAAACGGCATGAACAAGCCAAATACTGCGTGTTCTACCGTTACAAGTGCGAAACTGCTATATTGTGATATTCTCGTTAAAGCGCATGCAAGCATCGTGAAACCTTAAAGAACAATGTCATTAAGCGAGATACAGCGTTCTGTACTGCAATAAGTTGGTGAAAAACTGTGAGGTTATGCAAATATCGTAATTGTGAACGAAACAGTGTAATAGAGCGTTTTTCAATACAAGTACGAATGTTAGGTTAGGTTAAGATATGAACCGTCGTAAAACCGCATTAAACAATGTCACTTAGTGAGATGCAGTGTTTTTCACCATTACAAGTTGGGAACTGCGATATCTAATGTGAAAGCGCTTGAAACCGTCGTAATGTTGTAGAAAGCAACGTAAAGTAGCGAATAAAACGTTTTCTAACGATAGAAGTGCGAAGGTTATGTTAGGTTGAGTTATGTTAGTTTAAGCTAGGTAGCGTCGTGAAACCACCAAAAACGACGTCATCTAACGAGATAGTGTTGTTTTATTGCGAGTACGAAACTGCGATAGGTAAAATGTTGTGAAAGCACACAAAATGGCATGAACAAGCCAAATACTGCGTGTTGTACCGTTACAAGTGCGAAACTGCTATGTTGTGACATTCTCGGTAAAGCGCATGCAAGTATCGTGAAACCTTAAAGAACGATGTCATTTAGCGAGATACAGCGTTCTGTACTGTAATAAGTTGGTGAGAAACTGTGAGGTCAAGCAAATATCGTAATTGTGAACGAAACAGTGTAATTGAGCGTCTTTAGATACAAGTGCGAATGTTAGGTTAGGTTGACATATCAACCGTCGTAAAACCGCATTAAACAATGTCACTTAGTGAGATGTAGTGTTTTTCAACATTACAAGTCGGGAACTACGATATCTAATGTGAAAGCGCATGAAACCGTCGTAATCTTGTGGAAAACATTGTAAAGTTGCGAGTAAAACGTTTTCTAACGATAGAAGTGCGAAGGTTAGGTTAGGTTAGGTTAGTTTAAGCTAGGTAGCGTCGTGAAACTACCAAAAACGACGTCATCTAACGAGATAGTGTTGTTTTATTGCGAGTATTAAACTGCGATAGGTGAAATGTTGTGAATGCACACAAAACGGCATGAACAAGCCAAATACTGCGTGTTCTACCGTTACAAGTGCGAAACTGCTATATTGTGATATTCTCGTTAAAGCGCATGCAATCATCGTGAAACCTTAAAGAACAATGTCATTTAGCGAGATACAGCGTTCTGTACTGCAATAAGTTGGTGAAAAACTGTGAGGTTATGCAAATATCGTAATTGTGAACGAAACAGTGTAATAGAGCGTTTTTCAATACAAGTACGAATGTTAGGTTAGGTTAAGATATGAACCGTCGTAAAACCGCATTAAACAATGTCACTTAGTGAGATGCAGTGTTTTTCACCATTACAAGTTGGGAACTGCGATATCTAATGTGAAAGCGCTTGCAAACGTCGTTAGGTTAGGTTAGGTTAGGTTAGGTTATGTTAGGTTAGGTTGGGTTAGGTTAGGTTAGGTTACGTTAGGTTAAGGTATGAACCGTCGTAAAACCGCAATAAACAATGTCACTTAGTCAGATGCAGTGTTTTTCACCTTTACAAGTCGGGAACTGCGATATCTAATGTGAAAGCGCTTGAAACCGTCGTAATGTTGTAGAAAGCAATGTAAAGTAGCGAGTAAAACGTTTTCTAACGATAGAAGTGCGAAGGTTATGTTAGGTTGAGTTATGTTAGTTTAAGCTAGGTAGCGTCGTGAAACCACCAAAAACGACGTCATCTAACGAGATAGTGTTGTTTTATTGCGAGTACGAAACTGCGATAGGTAAAATGTTGTGAAAGCACACAAAACGGCATGAACAAGCCAAATACTGCGTGTTGTACCGTTACAAGTGCGAAACTGCTTTATTGTGATATTTTCGTTAAAGCGCATGCAAGTATCGTGAAACCTTAAAGAACGATGTCATTTAGCGAGATACAGCGTTCTGTACTGTAATAAGTTGGTGAGAAACTGTGAGGTCAAGCAAATATCGTAATTGTGAACGAAACAGTGTAATTGAGCGTATTTAGATACAAGTGCGAATGTTAGGTTAGGTTAAAATATGAACCATCGTAAAACCGCATTAAACAATGTCACTTAGTGAGATGCAGTGTTTTTCACCATTACAAGTCGGGAACTGCGATATCTAATGTGAAAGCGCTTGCAAACGTCGTTAGGTTAGGTTAGGTTAGGTTACGTTAGGTTAGGTTTGGTTAGGTTAGGTTAGGTTAGGTTAGGTTAGGTTAGGTTGGGTTAGGTTAGGTTAGGTTAGGTTAGGTTAAGATATGAACCGCGCTAAAACCGCATTAAACAATGTCACTTAGTGAGATGCAGTGTTTTTCACCTTTACAAGTTGGGAACTGCGATATCTAATGTGAAAGCGCATGAAACCGTCATAATCTTGTAGAAAACATTGTAAAGTTGCGAATAAAACGTTTTCTAACGATAGAAGTGCGAAGGTTAGGTTAGGTTAGGTTAGTTTAAGCTAGGTAGCGTCGTGAAACTACCAAAAACGACGTCATCTAACGAGATAGTGTTGTTTTATTGCGAGTACGAAACTGCGATAGGTGAAATGTTGTGAATGCACACAAAACGGCATGAAGAAGCCAAATACTGCGTGTTCTACCGTTACAAGTGCGAAACTGCTATATTGTGATATTCTCGTCAAAGCGCATGCAAGCATCGTGAAACCTTAAAGAACAATGTCATTTAGCGAGATACAGCGTTCTGTACTGCAATAAGTTGGTGAAAAACTGTGAGGTTATGCAAATATCGTAATTGTTAACGAAACAGTGTAATAGAGCGTTTTTCAATACAAGTACGAATGTTAGGTTAGGTTAAGATATGAACCGTCGTGAAACCGCATTAAACAATGTCACTTAGTGAGATGCAGTGTTTTTCACCTTTACAAGTTGGGAACTGTGATATCTAATGTGAAAGCGCTTGAAACCGTCGTAATGTTGTAGAAAGCAATGTAAAGTAGCGAGTAAAACGTTTTCTAACGATAGAAGTGCGAAGGTCATGTTAGGTTGAGTTATGTTAGTTTAAGCTAGGTAGCGTCGTGAAACTACCAAAAACAACGTCATCTAACGAGATAGTGTTGTTTTATTGCGAGTACGAAACTGCGATAGGTGAAATGTTGTGAAAGCACACAAAACGGCATGAACAAGCCAAATACTGCGTGTTGTACCGTTACAAGTGCGAAACTGCTATGTTGTGATATTCTCGTTAAAGCGCATGAAAGCATCGTGAAACCTTAAAGAACGATGTCATTTAGCGAGATACAGCGTTCTGTACTGCAATAAGTTGGTGAAAAACTGTGAGGTTATGCAAATATCCTAATTGTGAACGAAACAGTGTAATAGAGCATTTTTTAATACAAGTGCGAATGTTAAGTTAGGTTAAGATATGAACCGTCGTAAAACCGCATTATTCAATGTCACTTAGTGAGATGCAGTGTTTTTCACCATTACAAGTCGGGAACTGCGATATCTAATGTGAAAGCGCTTGCAAACGTCGTTAGGTTAGGTTAGGTTAGGTTAGGTTACGTTAGGTTAGGTTAGGTTAGGTTAGGTTAGGTTACGTTAGGTTAGGTTAGGTTAGGTTAGGTTTGGTTAGGTTAGGTTAGGTTAGGTTAGGTTAGGGTATGTTAGGTTAGGTTAGGTTAGGTTAGGTTGGTTTAGGTAAGGTTAGGTTAGGTTAAGATATGAACCGCGCTAAAACCGCATTAAACAATGTCACTTAGTGAGATGCTGTTTTTCACCATTACAAGTCGGGAACTACGATATCTAATGTGAAAGCGCATGAAACCGTCATAATCTTGTAGAAAACATTGTAAAGTTGCGAATAAAACGTTTTCTAACGATAGAAGTGCGAAGGTTAGGTTAGTTTAAGCTAGGTAGCGTCGTGAAACTACCAAAAACGACGTCATCTAACGAGATAGTGTTGTTTTATTGCGAGTATTAAACTGCGATAGGTGAAATGTTGTGAATGCACACAAAACGGCATGAACAAGCCAAATACTGCGTGTTCTACCGTTACAAGTGCGAAACTGCTATATTGTGATATTCTCGTTAAAGCGCATGCAAGCATCGTGAAACCTTAAAGAACAATGTCATTTAGCGAGATACAGCGTTCTGTACGGCAATAAGTTGGTGAAAAACTGTGAGGTTATGCAAATATCGTAATTGTGAACGAAACAGTGTAATAGAGCGTTTTTCAATACAAGTACGAATGTTAGGTTAGGTTAAGATATGAACCGTCGTAAAACCGCATTAAACAATGTCACTTAGTGAGATGCAGTGTTTTTCACCATTACAAGTTGGGAACTGCGATATCTAATGTGAAAGCGCTTGAAACCGTCGTAATGTTGTAGAAAGCAATGTAAAGTAGCGAGTAAAACGTTTTCTAACGATAGAAGTGCGAAGGTTATGTTAGGTTGAGTTATGTTAGTTTAAGCTAGGTAGCGTCGTGCAACTACCAAAAACAACGTCATCTAACGAGATAGTGTTGTTTTATTGCGAGTACGAAACTGCGATAGGTGAAATGTTGTGAAAGCACACAAAACGGCATGAACAAGCCAAATACTGCGTGTTGTACCGTTACAAGTGCGAAACTGCTATGTTGTGATATTCTCGTCAAAGCGCATGCAAGCATCGTGAAACCTTAAAGAACGATGTCATTTAGCGAGATACAGCGTTCTGTACTGTAATAAGTTGGTGAGAAACTGTGAGGTCAAGCAAATATCGTAATTGTGAACGAAACAGTGTAATTGAGCGTCTTTAGATACAAGTGCGAATGTTAGGTTAGGTTGACATATCAACCGTCGTAAAACCGCATTAAACAATGTCACTTAGTGAGATGTAGTGTTTTTCAACATTACAAGTCGGGAACTACGATATCTAATGTGAAAGCGCATGAAACCGTCGTAATCTTGTAGAAAACATTGTAAAGTTGCGAGTAAAACGTTTTCTAACGATAGAAGTGCGAAGGTTAGGTTAGGTTAGGTTAGTTTAAGCTAGGGAGCGTCGTGAAACTACCCAAAACGACGTCATCTAACGAGATAGTGTTGTTTTATTGCGAGTATTAAACTGCGATAGGTGAAATGTTGTGAATGCACACAAAACGGCATGAACAAGCGAAATACTGCGTGTTCTACCGTTACAAGTGCGAAACTGCTATATTGTGATATTCTCGTTAAAGCGCATGCAAGCATCGTGAAACCTTAAAGAACAATGTCATTTAGCGAGATACAGCGTTCTGTACTGCAATAAGTTGGTGAAAAACTGTGAGGTTATGCAAATATCGTAATTGTGAACGAAACAGTGTAATAGAGCGTTTTTGAATACAAGTACGAATGTTAGGTTAGGTTAAGATATGAACCGTCGTAAAACCGCATTAAACAATGTCACTTAGTGAGATGCAGTGTTTTTCACCATTACAAGTTGGGAACTGCGATATCTAATGTGAAAGCGCTTGCAAACGTCGTTAGGTTAGGTTAGGTTAGGTTAGGTTAGGTTAGGTTATGTTAGGTTAGGTTGGGTTAGGTTAGGTTAGGTTACGTTAGGTTAAGGTATGAACCGTCGTAAAACCGCAATAAACAATGTCACTTAGTGAGATGCAGTGTTTTTCACCTTTACAAGTCGGGAACTGCGATATCTAATGTGAAAGCGCTTGAAACCGTCGTAATGTTGTAGAAAGCAATGTAAAGTAGCGAGTAAAACGTTTTCTAACGATAGAAGTGCGAAGGTTATGTTAGGTTGAGTTATGTTAGTTTAAGCTAGGTAGCGTCGTGAAACCACCAAAAACGACGTCATCTAACGAGATAGTGTTGTTTTATTGCGAGTACGAAACTGCGATAGGTAAAATGTTGTGAAAGCACACAAAACGGCATGAACAAGCCAAATACTGCGTGTTGTACCGTTACAAGTGCGAAAGTGCTATGTTGTGACTTTCTCGCTAAAGCGCATGCAAGTATCGTGAAACCTTAAAGAACGATGTCATTTAGCGAGATACAGCGTTCTGT
>NW_027464627.1:90000-107500 GCF_043290135.1 Rhipicephalus microplus | reverse complement strand
TGCGATAGGTAAAATGTTGTGAAAGCACACAAAATGGCATGAACAAGCCAAATACTGCGTGTTGTACCGTTACAAGTGCGAAACTGCTATGTTGTGACATTCTCGGTAAAGCGCATGCAAGTATCGTGAAACCTTAAAGAACGATGTCATTTAGCGAGATACAGCGTTCTGTACTGTAATAAGTTGGTGAGAAACTGTGAGGTCAAGCAAATATCGTAATTGTGAACGAAACAGTGTAATTGAGCGTCTTTAGATACAAGTGCGAATGTTAGGTTAGGTTAAGATATGAACCGTCGTAAAACCGCATTAAACAATGTCACTTAGTGAGATGCAGTGTTTTTCACCATTACAAGTCGGGAACTGCGATATCTAATGTGAAAGCGCTTGCAAACGTCGTTAGGTTAGGTTAGGTTTGGTTAGGTTAGGTTAGGTTAGGTTACGTTAGGTTAGGTTAGGTTAGGGTATGTTAGGTAAGGTTTGGTTAGGTTAGGTTAGGTTAGGTTGGGTTAGGTAAGGTTAGGTTAGGTTAAGATATGAACCGCGCTAAAACCGCATTAAACAATGTCACTTAGTGAGGTGCTGTGTTTTTCACCATTACAAGTCGGGAACTGCGATATCTAATGTGAAAGCGCATGAAACCGTCGTAATCTTGTAGAAAACATTGTAAAGTAGCGAATAAAACGTTTTCTAACGATAGAAGTGCGAAGGTTCTGTTAGTTTGAGTTATGTTAGTTTAAGCTAGGTAGCGTCGTGAAACCACCAAAAACGATGTCATCTAACGAGATAGTGTTGTTTTATTGCGAGTACGAAACTGCGATAGGTGAAATATTGGGAAAGCACACAAAATGGCATGAACTAGCCAGATACTGCGTCTTGTGCCGTTACAAGTGCGAAACTGCTTTATTGTGATATTTTCGTTAAAGCGCATGCAAGTATCGTGAAACCTTAAAGAACGATGTCATTTAGCGAGATACAGCGTTCTGTACTGTAATAAGTTGGTGAGAAATTGTGAGGTCAAGCAAATATCGTAATTGTGAACGAAACAGTGTAATTGAGCGTATTTAGATACAAGTGCGAATGTTAGGTTAGGTTAAAATATGAACCGTCGTAAAACCGCATTAAACAATGTCACTTAGTGAGATGCAGTGTTTTTCACCATTACAAGTCGGGAACTGCGATATCTAATGTGAAAGCGCTTGCAAACGTCGTTAGGTTAGGTTAGGTTAGGTTACGTTAGGTTAGGTTTGGTTAGGTTAGGTTAGGTTAGGTTAGGGTATGTTAGGTAAGGTTTGGTTAGGTTAGGTTAGGTTAGGTTGGGTTAGGTAAGGTTAGGTTAGGTTAAGATATGAACCGCGCTAAAACCGCATTAAACAATGTCACTTAGTGAGGTGCTGTGTTTTTCACCATTACAAGTCGGGAACTGCGATATCTAATGTGAAAGCGCATGAAACCGTCGTAATCTTGTAGAAAACATTGTAAAGTAGCGAATAAAACGTTTTCTAACGATAGAAGTGCGAAGGTTCTGTTAGTTTGAGTTATGTTAGTTTAAGCTAGGTAGCGTCGTGAAACCACCAAAAACGATGTCATCTAACGAGATAGTGTTGTTTTATTGCGAGTACGAAACTGCGATAGGTGAAATATTGGGAAAGCACACAAAATGGCATGAACTAGCCAGATACTGCGTCTTGTGCCGTTACAAGTGCGAAACTGCTTTATTGTGATATTTTCGTTAAAGCGCATGCAAGTATCGTGAAACCTTAAAGAACGATGTCATTTAGCGAGATACAGCGTTCTGTACTGTAATAAGTTGGTGAGAAATTGTGAGGTCAAGCAAATATCGTAATTGTGAACGAAACAGTGTAATTGAGCGTATTTAGATACAAGTGCGAATGTTAGGTTAGGTTAAAATATGAACCGTCGTAAAACCGCATTAAACAATGTCACTTAGTGAGATGCAGTGTTTTTCACCATTACAAGTCGGGAACTGCGATATCTAATGTGAAAGCGCTTGCAAACGTCGTTAGGTTAGGTTAGGTTAGGTTACGTTAGGTTAGGTTTGGTTAGGTTAGGTTAGGTTAGGTTATGTTAGGTTAGGTTGGGTTAGGTTAGGTTAGGTTAGGTTAGGTTAAGATATGAACCGCGCTAAAACCGCATTAAACAATGTCACTTAGTGAGATGCAGTGTTTTTCACCTTTACAAGTTGGGAACTGCGATATCTAATGTGAAAGCGCATGAAACCGTCGTAATCTTGTAGAAAACATTGTAAAATTGCGAGTAAAACGTTTTCTAACGATAGAAGTGCGAAGGTTATGTTAGGTCAAGTTATGTTAGTTTTAAGCTAGGTAGCGTCGTGAAACCACCAAAAACGACGTCATCTAACGAGATAGTGTTGTTTTATTGCGAGTACGAAACTGCGATAGGTAAAATGTTGTGAAAGCACACAAAACGGCATGAACAAGCCAAATACTGCGTGTTGTACCGTTACAAGTGCGAAACTGCTATGTTGTGACATTCTCGGTAAAGCGCATGCAAGTATCGTGAAACCTTAAAGAACGATGTCATTTAGCGAGATACAGCGTTCTGTACTGTAATAAGTTGGTGAGAAACTGTGAGGTCAAGCAAATATCGTAATTGTGAACGAAACAGTGTAATTGAGCGTCTTTAGATACAAGTGCGAATGTTAGGTTAGGTTGACATATCAACCGTCGTAAAACCGCAATAAACAATGTCACTTAGTGAGATGTAGTGTTTTTCAACATTACAAGTCGTGAACTACGATATCTAATGTGAAAGCGCATGAAACCGTCGTAATCTTGTAGAAAACATTGTAAAGTTGCGAGTAAAACGTTTTCTAACGATAGAAGTGCGAAGGTTAGGTTAGGTTAGGTTAGTTTAAGCTAGGTAGCGTCGTGAAACTACCAAAAACGACGTCATCTAACGAGATAGTGTTGTTTTATTGCGAGTATTAAACTGCGATAGGTGAAATGTTGTGAATGCACACAAAACGGCATGAACAAGCCAAATACTGCGTGTTCTACCGTTACAAGTGCGAAACTGCTATATTGTGATATTCTCGTCAAAGCGCATGCAAGCATCGTGAAACCTTAAAGAACAATGTCATTTAGCGAGATACAGCGTTCTGTACTGCAATAAGTTGGTGAAAAACTGTGAGGTTATGCAAATATCGTAATTGTGAACGAAACAGTGTAATAGAGCGTTTTTCAATACAAGTACGAATGTTAGGTTAGGTTAAGATATGAACCGTCGTAAAACCGCATTAAACAATGTCACTTAGTGAGATGCAGTGTTTTTCACCTTTACAAGTTGGGAACTGTGATATCTAATGTGAAAGCGCTTGAAACCGTCGTAATGTTGTAGAAAGCAATGTAAAGTAGCGAGTAAAACGTTTTCTAACGATAGAAGTGCGAAGGTCATGTTAGGTTGAGTTATGTTAGTTTAAGCTAGGTAGCGTCGTGAAACTACCAAAAACAACGTCATCTAACGAGATAGTGTTGTTTTATTGCGAGTACGAAACTGCGATAGGTGAAATGTTGTGAAAGCACACAAAACGGCATGAACAAGCCAAATACTGCGTGTTGTACCGTTACAAGTGCGAAACTGCTATGTTGTGATATTCTCGTTAAAGCGCATGAAAGCATCGTGAAACCTTAAAGAACGATGTCATTTAGCGAGATACAGCGTTCTGTACTGCAATAAGTTGGTGAAAAACTGTGAGGTTATGCAAATATCCTAATTGTGAACGAAACAGTGTAATAGAGCATTTTTTAATACAAGTGCGAATGTTAGGTTAGGTTAAGATATGAACCGTCGTAAAACCGCATTATTCAATGTCACTTAGTGAGATGCAGTGTTTTTCACCATTACAAGTCGGGAACTGCGATATCTAATGTGAAAGCGCTTGCAAACGTCGTTAGGTTAGGTTAGGTTAGGTTAGGTTAGGTTAGGTTACGTTAGGTTAGGTTAGGTTAGGTTAGGTTACGTTAGGTTAGGTTAGGTTAGGTTAGGTTTGGTTAGGTTAGGTTAGGTTAGGTTAGGTTAGGGTATGTTAGGTTAGGTTAGGTTAGGTTAGGTTGGTTTAGGTAAGGTTAGGTTAGGTTAAGATATGAACCGCGCTAAAACCGCATTAAACAATGTCACTTAGTGAGATGCTGTGTTTTTCACCATTACAAGTCGGGAACTACGATATCTAATGTGAAAGCGCATGAAACCGTCGTAATCTTGTAGAAAACATTGTAAAGTTGCGAATAAAACGTTTTCTAACGATAGAAGTGCGAAGGTTAGGTTAGGTTAGGTTTAAGCTAGGTAGCGTCGTGAAACTACCAAAAACGACGTCATCTAACGAGATAGTGTTGTTTTATTGCGAGTATTAAACTGCGATAGGTGAAATGTTGTGAATGCACACAAAACGGCATGAACAAGCCAAATACTGCGTGTTCTACCGTTACAAGTGCGAAACTGCTATATTGTGATATTCTCGTTAAAGCGCATGCAAGCATCGTGAAACCTTAAAGAACAATGTCATTTAGCGAGATACAGCGTTCTGTACGGCAATAAGTTGGTGAAAAACTGTGAGGTTATGCAAATATCGTAATTGTGAACGAAACAGTGTAATAGAGCGTTTTTCAATACAAGTACGAATGTTAGGTTAGGTTAAGATATGAACCGTCGTAAAACCGCATTAAACAATGTCACTTAGTGAGATGCAGTGTTTTTCACCATTACAAGTTGGGAACTGCGATATCTAATGTGAAAGCGCTTGAAACCGTCGTAATGTTGTAGAAAGCAATGTAAAGTAGCGAGTAAAACGTTTTCTAACGATAGAAGTGCGAAGGTTATGTTAGGTTGAGTTATGTTAGTTTAAGCTAGGTAGCGTCGTGCAACTACCAAAAACAACGTCATCTAACGAGATAATGTTGTTTTATTGCGAGTACGAAACTGCGATAGGTGAAATGTTGTGAAAGCACACAAAACGGCATGAACAAGCCAAATACTGCGTGTTGTACCGTTACAAGTGCGAAACTGCTATGTTGTGATATTCTCGTCAAAGCGCATGCAAGCATCGTGAAACCTTAAAGAACAATGTCATTTAGCGAGATACAGCGTTCTGTACTGCAATAAGTTGGTGAAAAACTGTGAGGTTATGCAAATATCGTAATTGTGAACGAAACAGTGTAATAGAGCGTTTTTCAATACAAGTACGAATGTTAGGTTAGGTTAAGATATGAACCGTCGTAAAACCGCATTAAACAATGTCACTTAGTGAGATGCAGTGTTTTTCACCTTTACAAGTTGGGAACTGTGATATCTAATGTGAAAGCGCTTGCAAACGTCGTTAGGTTAGGTTAGGTTAGGTTACGTTAGGTTAGGTTTGGTTAGGTTAGGTTAGGTTAGGTTATGTTAGGTTAGGTTGGGTTAGGTTAGGTTAGGTTAGGTTAGGTTAAGATATGAACCGCGCTAAAACCGCATTAAACAATGTCACTTAGTGAGATGCAGTGTTTTTCACCTTTACAAGTTGGGAACTGCGATATCTAATGTGAAAGCGCATGAAGCCGTCGTAATCTTGTAGAAAACATTGTAAAATTGCGAGTAAAACGTTTTCTAACGATAGAAGTGCGAAGGTTATGTTAGGTCGAGTTATGTTAGTTTAAGCTTGGTAGCGTCGTGAAACCACCAAAAACGACGTCATCTAACGAGATAGTGTTGTTTTATTGCGAGTACGAAACTGCGATAGGTAAAATGTTGTGAAAGCACACAAAACGGCATGAACAAGCCAAATACTGCGTGTTGTACCGTTACAAGTGCGAAACTGCTATATTGTGATATTCTCGTCAAAGCGCATGCAAGCATCGTGAAACCTTAAAGAACGATGTCATTTAGCGAGATACAGCGTTCTGTACTGCAATAAGTTGGTGAAAAACTGTGAGGTTATGCAAATATCGTAATTGTGAACGAAACAGTGTAATAGAGCGTTTTTCAATACAAGTACGAATGTTAGGTTAGGTTAAGATATGAACCGTCGTAAAACCGCATTAAACAATGTCACTTAGTGAGATGCAGTGTTTTTCACCTTTACAAGTTGGGAACTGTGATATCTAATGTGAAAGCGCTTGAAACCGTCGTAATGTTGTAGAAAGCAATGTAAAGTAGCGAGTAAAACGTTTTCTAACGATAGAAGTGCGAAGGTCATGTTAGGTTGAGTTATGTTAGTTTAAGCTAGGTAGCGTCGTGAAACTACCAAAAACAACGTCATCTAACGAGATAGTGTTGTTTTATTGCGAGTACGAAACTGCGATAGGTGAAATGTTGTGAAAGCACACAAAACGGCATGAACAAGCCAAATACTGCGTGTTGTACCGTTACAAGTGCGAAACTGCTATGTTGTGATATTCTCGTTAAAGCGCATGAAAGCATCGTGAAACCTTAAAGAACGATGTCATTTAGCGAGATACAGCGTTCTGTACTGCAATAAGTTGGTGAAAAACTGTGAGGTTATGCAAATATCCTAATTGTGAACGAAACAGTGTAATAGAGCATTTTTTAATACAAGTGCGAATGTTAGGTTAGGTTAAGATATGAACCGTCGTAAAACCGCATTATTCAATGTCACTTAGTGAGATGCAGTGTTTTTCACCATTACAAGTCGGGAACTGCGATATCTAATGTGAAAGCGCTTGCAAACGTCGTTAGGTTAGGTTAGGTTAGGTTACGTTAGGTTAGGTTAGGTTAGGTTAGGTTACGTTAGGTTAGGTTAGGTTAGGTTAGGTTTGGTTAGGTTAGGTTAGGTTAGGTTAGGTTAGGGTATGTTAGGTTAGGTTAGGTTAGGTTAGGTTGGTTTAGGTAAGGTTAGGTTAGGTTAAGATATGAACCGCGCTAAAACCGCATTAAACAATGTCACTTAGTGAGATGCTGTGTTTTTCACCATTACAAGTCGGGAACTACGATATCTAATGTGAAAGCGCATGAAACCGTCGTAATCTTGTAGAAAACATTGTAAAGTTGCGAATAAAACGTTTTCTAACGATAGAAGTGCGAAGGTTAGGTTAGGTTAGGTTAGTTTAAGCTAGGTAGCGTCGTGAAACTACCAAAAACGACGTCATCTAACGAGATAGTGTTGTTTTATTGCGAGTATTAAACTGCGATAGGTGAAATGTTGTGAATGCACACAAAACGGCATGAACAAGCCAAATACTGCGTGTTCTACCGTTACAAGTGCGAAACTGCTATATTGTGATATTCTCGTTAAAGCGCATGCAAGCATCGTGAAACCTTAAAGAACAATGTCATTTAGCGAGATACAGCGTTCTGTACGGCAATAAGTTGGTGAAAAACTGTGAGGTTATGCAAATATCGTAATTGTGAACGAAACAGTGTAATAGAGCGTTTTTCAATACAAGTACGAATGTTAGGTTAGGTTAAGATATGAACCGTCGTAAAACCGCATTAAACAATGTCACTTAGTGAGATGCAGTGTTTTTCACCTTTACAAGTTGGGAACTGTGATATCTAATGTGAAAGCGCTTGAAACCGTCGTAATGTTGTAGAAAGCAATGTAAAGTAGCGAGTAAAACGTTTTCTAACGATAGAAGTGCGAAGGTCATGTTAGGTTGAGTTATGTTAGTTTAAGCTAGGTAGCGTCGTGAAACTACCAAAAACAACGTCATCTAACGAGATAGTGTTGTTTTATTGCGAGTACGAAACTGCGATAGGTGAAATGTTGTGAAAGCACACAAAACGGCATGAACAAGCCAAATACTGCGTGTTGTACCGTTACAAGTGCGAAACTGCTATGTTGTGATATTCTCGTTAAAGCGCATGAAAGCATCGTGAAACCTTAAAGAACGATGTCATTTAGCGAGATACAGCGTTCTGTACTGCAATAAGTTGGTGAAAAACTGTGAGGTTATGCAAATATCCTAATTGTGAACGAAACAGTGTAATAGAGCATTTTTTAATACAAGTGCGAATGTTAGGTTAGGTTAAGATATGAACCGTCGTAAAACCGCATTATTCAATGTCACTTAGTGAGATGCAGTGTTTTTCACCATTACAAGTCGGGAACTGCGATATCTAATGTGAAAGCGCTTGCAAACGTCGTTAGGTTAGGTTAGGTTAGGTTACGTTAGGTTAGGTTAGGTTAGGTTAGGTTAGGTTACGTTAGGTTAGGTTAGGTTAGGTTAGGTTTGGTTAGGTTAGGTTAGGTTAGGTTAGGTTAGGGTATGTTAGGTTAGGTTAGGTTAGGTTAGGTTGGTTTAGGTAAGGTTAGGTTAGGTTAAGATATGAACCGCGCTAAAACCGCATTAAACAATGTCACTTAGTGAGATGCTGTGTTTTTCACCATTACAAGTCGGGAACTACGATATCTAATGTGAAAGCGCATGAAACCGTCGTAATCTTGTAGAAAACATTGTAAAGTTGCGAATAAAACGTTTTCTAACGATAGAAGTGCGAAGGTTAGGTTAGGTTAGGTTAGTTTAAGCTAGGTAGCGTCGTGAAACTACCAAAAACGACGTCATCTAACGAGATAGTGTTGTTTTATTGCGAGTATTAAACTGCGATAGGTGAAATGTTGTGAATGCACACAAAACGGCATGAACAAGCCAAATACTGCGTGTTCTACCGTTACAAGTGCGAAACTGCTATATTGTGATATTCTCGTTAAAGCGCATGCAAGCATCGTGAAACCTTAAAGAACAATGTCATTTAGCGAGATACAGCGTTCTGTACGGCAATAAGTTGGTGAAAAACTGTGAGGTTATGCAAATATCGTAATTGTGAACGAAACAGTGTAATAGAGCGTTTTTCAATACAAGTACGAATGTTAGGTTAGGTTAAGATATGAACCGTCGTAAAACCGCATTAAACAATGTCACTTAGTGAGATGCAGTGTTTCTCACCATTACAAGTTGGGAACTGCGATATCTAATGTGAAAGCGCTTGAAACCGTCGTAATGTTGTAGAAAGCAATGTAAAGTAGCGAGTAAAACGTTTTCTAACGATAGAAGTGCGAAGGTTATGTTAGGTTGAGTTATGTTAGTTTAAGCTAGGTAGCGTCGTGAAACCACCAAAAACGACGTCATCTAACGAGATAGTGTTGTTTTATTGCGAGTACGAAACTGCGATAGGTAAAATGTTGTGAAAGCACACAAAATGGCATGAACAAGCCAAATACTGCGTGTTGTACCGTTACAAGTGCGAAACTGCTATGTTGTGACATTCTCGGTAAAGCGCATGCAAGTATCGTGAAACCTTAAAGAACGATGTCATTTAGCGAGATACAGCGTTCTGTACTGTAATAAGTTGGTGAGAAACTGTGAGGTCAAGCAAATATCGTAATTGTGAACGAAACAGTGTAATTGAGCGTCTTTAGATACAAGTGCGAATGTTAGGTTAGGTTAAGATATGAACCGTCGTAAAACCGCATTAAACAATGTCACTTAGTGAGATGCAGTGTTTTTCACCATTACAAGTCGGGAACTGCGATATCTAATGTGAAAGCGCTTGCAAACGTCGTTAGGTTAGGTTAGGTTTGGTTAGGTTAGGTTACGTTAGGTTAGGTTAGGTTAGGTTAGGTTAGGGTATGTCAGGTAAGGTTTGGTTAGGTTAGGTTAGGTTAGGTTGGGTTAGGTAAGGTTAGGTTAGGTTAAGATATGAACCGCGCTAAAACCGCATTAAACAATGTCACTTAGTGAGGTGCTGTGTTTTTCACCATTACAAGTCGGGAACTGCGATATCTAATGTGAAAGCGCATGAAACCGTCGTAATCTTGTAGAAAACATTTTAAAGTAGCGAATAAAACGTTTTCTAACGATAGAAGTGCGAAGGTTCTGTTAGTTTGAGCTAGGTAGCGTCGTGAAACCACCAAAAACGATGTCATCTAACGAGATAGTGTTGTTTTATTGCGAGTACGAAACTGCGATAGGTGAAATATTGGGAAAGCACACAAAATGGCATGAACTAGCCAGATACTGCGTCTTGTGCCGTTACAAGTGCGAAACTGCTTTATTGTGATATTTTCGTTAAAGCGCATGCAAGTATCGTGAAACCTTAAAGAACGATGTCATTTAGCGAGATACAGCGTTCTGTACTGTAATAAGTTGGTGAGAAATTGTGAGGTCAAGCAAATATCGTAATTGTGAACGAAACAGTGTAATTGAGCGTATTTAGATACAAGTGCGAATGTTAGGTTAGGTTAAAATATGAACCGTCGTAAAACCGCATTAAACAATGTCACTTAGTGAGATGCAGTGTTTTTCACCATTACAAGTCGGGAACTGCGATATCTAATGTGAAAGCGCTTGCAAACGTCGTTAGGTTAGGTTAGGTTAGGTTACGTTAGGTTAGGTTTGGTTAGGTTAGGTTAGGTTAGGTTATGTTAGGATAGGTTGGGTTAGGTTAGGTTAGGTTAGGTTAGGTTAAGATATGAACCGCGCTAAAACCGCATTAAACAATGTCACTTAGTGAGATGCAGTGTTTTTCACCTTTACAAGTTGGGAACTGCGATATCTAATGTGAAAGCGCATGAAACCGTCGTAATCTTGTAGAAAACATTGTAAAGTTGCGAGTAAAACGTTTTCTAACGATAGAAGTGCGAAGGTTAGGTTAGGTTAGGTTAGTTTAAGCTAGGTAGCGTCGTGAAACTACCAAAAACGACGTTATCTAACGAGATAGTGTTGTTTTATTGCGAGTATTAAACTGCGATAGGTGAAATGTTGTGAATGCACACAAAACGGCATGAACAAGCCAAATACTGCGTGTTCTACCGTTACAAGTGCGAAACTGCTATATTGTGATATTCTCGTTAAAGCGCATGCAAGCATCGTGAAACCTTAAAGAACAATGTCATTTAGCGAGATACAGCGTTCTGTACTGCAATAAGTTGGTGAAAAACTGTGAGGTTATGCAAATATCGTAATTGTGACCGAAACAGTGTAATAGAGCGTTTTTCAATACAAGTACGAATGTTAGGTTAGGTTAAGATATGAACCGTCGTAAAACCGCATTAAACAATGTCACTTAGTGAGATGCAGTGTTTTTCACCTTTACAAGTTGGGAACTGTGATATCTAATGTGAAAGCGCTTGAAACCGTCGTAATGTTGTAGAAAGCAATGTAAAGTAGCGAGTAAAACGTTTTCTAACGATAGAAGTGCGAAGGTTATGTTAGGTTGAGTTATGTTAGTTTAAGCTAGGTAGCGTCGTGAAACCACCAAAAACGACGTCATCTAACGAGATAGTGTTGTTTTATTGCGAGTACGAAACTGCGATAGGTAAAATGTTGTGAAAGCACACAAAATGGCATGAACAAGCCAAATACTGCGTGTTGTACCGTTACAAGTGCGAAACTGCTATGTTGTGACATTCTCGGTAAAGCGCATGCAAGTATCGTGAAACCTTAAAGAACGATGTCATTTAGCGAGATACAGCGTTCTGTACTGTAATAAGTTGGTGAGAAACTGTGAGGTCAAGCAAATATCGTAATTGTGAACGAAACAGTGTAATTGAGCGTCTTTAGATACAAGTGCGAATGTTAGGTTAGGTTAAGATATGAACCGTCGTAAAACCGCATTAAACAATGTCACTTAGTGAGATGCAGTGTTTTTCACCATTACAAGTCGGGAACTGCGATATCTAATGTGAAAGCGCTTGCAAACGTCGTTAGGTTAGGTTAGGTTTGGTTAGGTTAGGTTACGTTAGGTTAGGTTAGGTTAGGTTAGGTTAGGGTATGTCAGGTAAGGTTTGGTTAGGTTAGGTTAGGTTAGGTTGGGTTAGGTAAGGTTAGGTTAGGTTAAGATATGAACCGCGCTAAAACCGCATTAAACAATGTCACTTAGTGAGGTGCTGTGTTTTTCACCATTACAAGTCGGGAACTGCGATATCTAATGTGAAAGCGCATGAAACCGTCGTAATCTTGTAGAAAACATTTTAAAGTAGCGAATAAAACGTTTTCTAACGATAGAAGTGCGAAGGTTCTGTTAGTTTGAGCTAGGTAGCGTCGTGAAACCACCAAAAACGATGTCATCTAACGAGATAGTGTTGTTTTATTGCGAGTACGAAACTGCGATAGGTGAAATATTGGGAAAGCACACAAAATGGCATGAACTAGCCAGATACTGCGTCTTGTGCCGTTACAAGTGCGAAACTGCTTTATTGTGATATTTTCGTTAAAGCGCATGCAAGTATCGTGAAACCTTAAAGAACGATGTCATTTAGCGAGATACAGCGTTCTGTACTGTAATAAGTTGGTGAGAAATTGTGAGGTCAAGCAAATATCGTAATTGTGAACGAAACAGTGTAATTGAGCGTATTTAGATACAAGTGCGAATGTTAGGTTAGGTTAAAATATGAACCGTCGTAAAACCGCATTAAACAATGTCACTTAGTGAGATGCAGTGTTTTTCACCATTACAAGTCGGGAACTGCGATATCTAATGTGAAAGCGCTTGCAAACGTCGTTAGGTTAGGTTAGGTTAGGTTACGTTAGGTTAGGTTTGGTTAGGTTAGGTTAGGTTAGGTTATGTTAGGATAGGTTGGGTTAGGTTAGGTTAGGTTAGGTTAGGTTAAGATATGAACCGCGCTAAAACCGCATTAAACAATGTCACTTAGTGAGATGCAGTGTTTTTCACCTTTACAAGTTGGGAACTGCGATATCTAATGTGAAAGCGCATGAAACCGTCGTAATCTTGTAGAAAACATTGTAAAGTTGCGAGTAAAACGTTTTCTAACGATAGAAGTGCGAAGGTTAGGTTAGGTTAGGTTAGTTTAAGCTAGGTAGCGTCGTGAAACTACCAAAAACGACGTTATCTAACGAGATAGTGTTGTTTTATTGCGAGTATTAAACTGCGATAGGTGAAATGTTGTGAATGCACACAAAACGGCATGAACAAGCCAAATACTGCGTGTTCTACCGTTACAAGTGCGAAACTGCTATATTGTGATATTCTCGTTAAAGCGCATGCAAGCATCGTGAAACCTTAAAGAACAATGTCATTTAGCGAGATACAGCGTTCTGTACTGCAATAAGTTGGTGAAAAACTGTGAGGTTATGCAAATATCGTAATTGTGACCGAAACAGTGTAATAGAGCGTTTTTCAATACAAGTACGAATGTTAGGTTAGGTTAAGATATGAACCGTCGTAAAACCGCATTAAACAATGTCACTTAGTGAGATGCAGTGTTTTTCACCTTTACAAGTTGGGAACTGTGATATCTAATGTGAAAGCGCTTGAAACCGTCGTAATGTTGTAGAAAGCAATGTAAAGTAGCGAGTAAAACGTTTTCTAACGATAGAAGTGCGAAGGTCATGTTAGGTTATGTTAGTTTAAGCTAGGTAGCGTCGTGAAACTACCAAAAACAACGTCATCTAACGAGATAGTGTTGTTTTATTGCGAGTACGAAACTGCGATAGGTGAAATGTTGTGAAAGCACACAAAACGGCATGAACAAGCCAAATACTGCGTGTTGTACCGTTACAAGTGCGAAACTGCTATGTTGTGATATTCTCGTTAAAGCGCATGAAAGCATCGTGAAACCTTAAAGAACGATGTCATTTAGCGAGATACAGCGTTCTGTACTGCAATAAGTTGGTGAAAAACTGTGAGGTTATGCAAATATCCTAATTGTGAACGAAACAGTGTAATAGAGCATTTTTTAATACAAGTGCGAATGTTAGGTTAGGTTAAGATATGAACCGTCGTAAAACCGCATTATTCAATGTCACTTAGTGAGATGCAGTGTTTTTCACCATTACAAGTCGGGAACTGCGATATCTAATGTGAAAGCGCTTGCAAACGTCGTTAGGTTAGGTTAGGTTAGGTTAGGTTAGGTTACGTTAGGTTAGGTTAGGTTAGGTTAGGTTACGTTAGGTTAGGTTAGGTTAGGTTAGGTTTGGTTAGGTTAGGTTAGGTTAGGTTAGGTTAGGGTATGTTAGGTTAGGTTAGGTTAGGTTAGGTTGGTTTAGGTAAGGTTAGGTTAGGTTAAGATATGAACCGCGCTAAAACCGCATTAAACAATGTCACTTAGTGAGATGCTGTGTTTTTCACCATTACAAGTCGGGAACTACGATATCTAATGTGAAAGCGCATGAAACCGTCGTAATCTTGTAGAAAACATTGTAGAGTTGCGAATAAAACGTTTTCTAACGATAGAAGTGCGAAGGTTAGGTTAGGTTAGGTTAGTTTAAGCTAGGTAGCGTCGTGAAACTACCAAAAACGACGTTATCTAACGAGATAGTGTTGTTTTATTGCGAGTATTAAACTGCGATAGGTGAAATGTTGTGAATGCACACAAAACGGCATGAACAAGCCAAATACTGCGTGTTCTACCGTTACAAGTGCGAAACTGCTATATTGTGATATTCTCGTTAAAGCGCATGCAAGCATCGTGAAACCTTAAAGAACAATGTCATTTAGCGAGATACAGCGTTCTGTACGGCAATAAGTTGGTGAAAAACTGTGAGGTTATGCAAATATCGTAATTGTGAACGAAACAGTGTAATAGAGCGTTTTTCAATACAAGTACGAATGTTAGGTTAGGTTAAGATATGAACCGTCGTAAAACCGCATTAAACAATGTCACTTAGTGAGATGCAGTGTTTTTCACCATTACAAGTTGGGAACTGCGATATCTAATGTGAAAGCGCTTGAAACCGTCGTAATGTTGTAGAAAGCAATGTAAAGTAGCGAGTAAAACGTTTTCTAACGATAGAAGTGCGAAGGTTATGTTAGGTTGAGTTATGTTAGTTTAAGCTAGGTAGCGTCGTGCAACTACCAAAAACAACGTCGTCTAACGAGATAATGTTGTTTTATTGCGAGTACGAAAGTGCGATAGGTGAAATGTTGTGAAAGCACACAAAACGGCATGAACAAGCCAAATACTGCGTGTTGTACCGTTACAAGTGCGAAACTGCTATGTTGTGATATTCTCGTCAAAGCGCATGCAAGCATCGTGAAACCTTAAAGAACAATGTCATTTAGCGAGATACAGCGTTCTGTACTGCAATAAGTTGGTGAAAAACTGTGAGGTTATGCAAATATCGTAATTGTGAACGAAACAGTGTAATAGAGCGTTTTTCAATACAAGTACGAATGTTAGGTTAGGTTAAGATATGAACCGTCGTAAAACCGCATTAAACAATGTCACTTAGTGAGATGCAGTGTTTTTCACCTTTACAAGTTGGGAACTGTGATATCTAATGTGAAAGCGCTTGCAAACGTCGTTAGGTTAGGTTAGGTTAGGTTACGTTAGGTTAGGTTTGGTTAGGTTAGGTTAGGTTAGGTTAGGTTATGTTAGGTTAGGTTGGGTTAGGTTAGGTTAGGTTAGGTTAGGTTAAGATATGAACCGCGCTAAAACCGCATTAAACAATGTCACTTAGTGAGATGCAGTGTTTTTCACCTTTACAAGTTGGGAACTGCGATATCTAATGTGAAAGCGCATGAAGCCGTCGTAATCTTGTAGAAAACATTGTAAAATTGCGAGTAAAACGTTTTCTAACGATAGAAGTGCGAAGGTTATGTTAGGTCGAGTTATGTTAGTTTAAGCTTGGTAGCGTCGTGAAACCACCAAAAACGACGTCATCTAACGAGATAGTGTTGTTTTATTGCGAGTACGAAACTGCGATAGGTAAAATGTTGTGAAAGCACACAAAACGGCATGAACAAGCCAAATACTGCGTGTTGTACCGTTACAAGTGCGAAACTGCTATGTTGTGACATTCTCGGTAAAGCGCATGCAAGTATCGTGAAACCTTAAAGAACGATGTCATTTAGCGAGATACAGCGTTCTGTACTGTAATAAGTTGGTGAGAAACTGTGAGGTCAAGCAAATATCGTAATTGTGAACGAAACAGTGTAATTGAGCGTCTTTAGATACAAGTGCGAATGTTAGGTTAGGTTGACATATCAACCGTCGTAAAACCGCATTAAACAATGTCACTTAGTGAGATGTAGTGTTTTTCAACATTACAAGTCGGGAACTACGATATCTAATGTGAAAGCGCATGAAACCGTCGTAATCTTGTAGAAAACATTGTAAAGTTGCGAGTAAAACGTTTTCTAACGATAGAAGTGCGAAGGTTAGGTTAGGTTAGGTTAGTTTAAGCTAGGTAGCGTCGTGAAACTACCAAAAACGACGTCATCTAACGAGATAGTGTTGTTTTATTGCGAGTATTAAACTGCGATAGGTGAAATGTTGTGAATGCACACAAAACGGCATGAACAAGCCAAATACTGCGTGTTCTACCGTTACAAGTGCGAAACTGCTATATTGTGATATTCTCGTCAAAGCGCATGCAAGCATCGTGAAACCTTAAAGAACAATGTCATTTAGCGAGATACAGCGTTCTGTACTGCAATAAGTTGGTGAAAAACTGTGAGGTTATGCAAATATCGTAATTGTGAACGAAACAGTGTAATAGAGCGTTTTTCAATACAAGTACGAATGTTAGGTTAGGTTAAGATATGAACCGTCGTAAAACCGCATTAAACAATGTCACTTAGTGAGATGCAGTGTTTTTCACCTTTACAAGTTGGGAACTGTGATATCTAATGTGAAAGCGCTTGAAACCGTCGTAATGTTGTAGAAAGCAATGTAAAGTAGCGAGTAAAACGTTTTCTAACGATAGAAGTGCGAAGGTCATGTTAGGTTGAGTTATGTTAGTTTAAGCTAGGTAGCGTCGTGAAACTACCAAAAACAACGTCATCTAACGAGATAGTGTTGTTTTATTGCGAGTACGAAACTGCGATAGGTGAAATGTTGTGAAAGCACACAAAACGGCATGAACAAGCCAAATACTGCGTGTTGTACCGTTACAAGTGCGAAACTGCTATGTTGTGATATTCTCGTTAAAGCGCATGAAAGCATCGTGAAACCTTAAAGAACGATGTCATTTAGCGAGATACAGCGTTCTGTACTGCAATAAGTTGGTGAAAAACTGTGAGGTTATGCAAATATCCTAATTGTGAACGAAACAGTGTAATAGAGCATTTTTTAATACAAGTGCGAATGTTAGGTTAGGTTAAGATATGAACCGTCGTAAAACCGCATTATTCAATGTCACTTAGTGAGATGCAGTGTTTTTCACCATTACAAGTCGGGAACTGCGATATCTAATGTGAAAGCGCTTGCAAACGTCGTTAGGTTAGGTTAGGTTAGGTTAGGTTAGGTTACGTTAGGTTAGGTTAGGTTAGGTTAGGTTAGGTTACGTTAGGTTAGGTTAGGTTAGGTTAGGTTTGGTTAGGTTAGGTTAGGTTAGGTTAGGTTAGGGTATGTTAGGTTAGGTTAGGTTAGGTTAGGTTGGTTTAGGTAAGGTTAGGTTAGGTTAAGATATGAACCGCGCTAAAACCGCATTAAACAATGTCACTTAGTGAGATGCTGTGTTTTTCACCATTACAAGTCGGGAACTACGATATCTAATGTGAAAGCGCATGAAACCGTCGTAATCTTGTAGAAAACATTGTAAAGTTGCGAATAAAACGTTTTCTAACG